>NW_021680509.1:17971-30155 GCF_001412515.2 Diachasma alloeum
CCCCCTCGAGAAACACGACGTACACGCCAGCGAGAATGGGCTGGAAATCTATAAGGACCAAAAACTGAATATCCGGAAATCGGCAGAGCGAATTTGCGGAAACCCTGAGATAAATTACTCAGGGCAGCCCCCCGAACACATTGACCGACAAACTTTAATTTTAATTAACTATCTACGCGAACCAACTCAATTCAAATACGAGTGGAATTTCTTACGCGCAAAAGCCCACGTATAACGGGGATGGACGCACTCTGGCAATTAAACGGGAGTAATTATCCCCTTGAATAACCCATCAAAAATAACGAAAACCACCCAATCATGAGTGAAAAAGGGGGGAAAATCGGCACCTCACAATTTGGATTAAGGGTCACAATCACCGTTTTACCGGAATAAAATGCGACGTACGGGGCTGAAGACCCCGTAGTCGAATAACGAAAAGCCGAAATGAATTCGGAAAAATACATATCCGAACTAAAAACTCACGATCTTCCTGTGTTTAGAGGTCCTCTTCCCTTTTCGGACCATCCTGGATAGGTACGCCTCCTCCAAAAGGTATATTAATCCACGTGGCACAATTACGCTGCGTGGGTACACTCAACATTTCGCACGTGACTAACGATCGACGACGGTCAACGCGGAACTAACTGCCCTGGGTCAGTGTCACGGGCACTAACCGCAGCGCGAATTCTGGCCAACAGAGACGGGCTCTGATTGGCGGAGATTTTCGGCACATCAAGCGTTGGCTTTGTTGGCGCCACCAAAGGCTTTTGGGGAATTCAACCGCGACAAATACTCAATTCTAATTTCTTTATACGTAACTTTATAAAATTGACTAATGATTACCTGGGCCGAACTGGTGGGCGTTCGGAAAATTACTAAGGGTTTTTGGCGCCTCCTACGGGTCGGTTCTCCTGGATTCACGGGGTTAAAAGACCGATACTACTAACTAATTCTCCTAATTTTTCAAAACTCTAAGCAACCTGGCAATTCACGGGACAAAAGGGTTGCACTTGTTCCTCGTGACCTTCCACTGAAAATCTAAAACGTAACCATCTAACCACCGTAAAACCCATTATAATTTGGAGCGCCGGCATTTCAGCCGGCCCTAATCGATTTGCCGTAGGATTAACAATAGGGTGGCTCCCATAAGAATTATCGAATGACTCATAACTTGGCCCTTCTTCGCGATAATTCCATGGGCCCTCAAAAACGCGTAATTATGCCGGTCTTGAAATTAAACAGAATACTATGGAATTAAGACACAAATTTAGCCACACCATGGCGTGGAAACCCCCAAACCTCATCGTCGTCACGAGGATTGGACTTCTGACCACCCCGGGGTGGAAAAGTGAAACTCTCTCTCTCTCTCTACCTTTTACTCGCGGGTCGCCTTCCTATGTCACGGGGGGGGTTAATTGTTTTTATGGCAGCATCGTGTCCTAACGAACATCCCCACATGTTCGTTACACACTTTCTAATCCATCCTTAGGCCTGATTTAATGCAATCTTAACTTCGACCTGACCAAAATTTCCTCATGAGAAATCGTGTGAGTGGTGCGTTTTCCACATTAATGTGGAAAATGCACTAATGAAATGCGGGGCGAAATGAAGCAATTGCTTCATTCAGGGTTCTCAACTGATAATTTTTTGATAATTTTCTCTGATAGTTGCTATATAAAAAAAACAAAAGATCATTCAATTGAGTGAATCGCTCGTCGAAACAGACGTGATATTACATATGATAATTAATTCGAAAGAAAAGATAATTCAATTTTTTCGTTGTATATCACCTCTCTTGATGGATCTCTATCGTAAATACCGCTGCTAAAAAACCTTATGATTTTTGCCGATGCTGGGGATTGAACCCAAGACCCTGTCACTAATCCTATGCCCTAACTACTAGAATACATTGCGCTATTATTATTAAGTGGACTATGTTTTGCCTATGGGATCTGTATCGCGGTATTTGACTTCGAAATTATTCATGATCTCGCCGATTTGCGCGTTTATTCTGAGAGAGAGTACCAACGTCGGCGGCCGAGTGGATTAGACGCAAGTCTAGTGTGCGAAAGGTTGTGAGTTCGATTCCCCGCGGAACCGAATTTTTCAACGGAAGACTCCGGCGAGCAGGAGGTTGCTAATAGAGGAACCGCCTGTACCGGCATGGGTTTTCTGTGGTTTCCCCATATGCTACTTCCATGTTCTATCCCGGGTAGAAATCACGCCGCTCGAGCTCGGCTCGGAACCCGTATCCCAGCTAGAAATACGCCACTCCGCCCCAGCTTGGGATAAACTCCACGCGCGTCACATGTACCCGGGGTTGAGCCGCGTCACGCGCTCACAGCCCAGCGTTAGACTATTAGGCGAAACGCTTCGCCGGGCTTTAGTTGAATGGCCACTGCTCAACCTCAGGTTCATCTCCAATTACTCAATCTCAGTATACTTAACCTCAATAATGATTTGACAGGTCCGATGCCATCGTGATTTGAGCGAAAAAACAATCGAATAAATGTGAAGATGGCATGCTTTTTCAGATGAACAATCACAAGCTCATCAGAAATAGCGTGATATTAACTAATCGAATGGGATTAATCTGAAAATACAAGGTAGAACAATTCACTGAAACATAATCAAAACTTTCTTTTTTCTCGCGAATACAACAAAAAAAATCAAGAAAAATAATCACTTGAAAAACGTTAACGTTGTTCTTCATTCGATAAAGTAAAATAAACGATCTAAAGTAGTAATGATTGAGAATTATTCTTTATTCATTGGAACAATCAAAAAAATCGAAAAAATTCAACTCTATTTCCCTATCTCATATCATTTCCCTATCTCATTTCCATATATCTCCGCACTATGAGGAAGAAAGCCAAATTTTATGGGTTGTTATTTTAAAGCGAGTCACAGTATATTCGATGACAGAGGGAAAAATCAGTAAATTTCAAATTTTATAGAAAGTTCAGTGGAATTCCATTTTTTTTATAGTAAGAAGACAAGGATTTTCCAAAGTATTCAAATTTTAAATCGATATTCTAAAAACGCATAATATCATTCTATTCCACCCTCCACTCGAAACGATACGACTCAATCGGAGCTGAGTTCTAAGCGTTGAGCCGCAGCTCAAACTCAAGTGCCGGGTTATGCCGTCTGATGAGCGTTCANTAGACGCAAGTCTAGTGTGCGAAAGGTTGTGAGTTCGATTCCCCGTGGAACCGAATTTTTCAACGGAAGACTCCGGCGAGCAGGAGGTTGCTAATAGAGGAACCGCCTGTACCGGCATGGGTTTTCTGTGGTTTCCCCATATGCTACTTCCATGTTNCGCTCACCCGAGTTGCGGCTGAATCCCCGGTTGAATTTCTACCCGGGATGGGAGTGTGAAGGCGGTACAGTGTAGAATCCACAGCCGCAGACATGGGGTTGGATAGAGTGCCGAATGGGACCCGAAAAAACACTCCGAGGCCGTAAAAAAAAAAATTCTGAGAGAAAATTTGTTTCCTTAAAATGTTATCCATTTCATTGGTGGATAAGAATTCTAATAATAATAACACTAAGGAACAGATGGAAGTTTGATAAATTTTTTTTTACTCGAGATAATTTGCTTGTAAGTTTGCTTTTTCTACTATATATTTATGGCGAAATCTCGTCCTCCCCCCGTAAATTGAATTAAAGCTGTTTGATAAATAAATTGAGAATTAATATTAAAGATTAGATTTTCGGAGAACGTTTGTTCAAATTAAAATCAGGTGGACCGGATCCACACCTTATCGTTTTTTCTTCAATTTCCCCCTTTCAAATAAAAATTAAGTTCATCAAATTTGGATCGGATCAAATTGGGTTTCGGCAGCGTGACCTCAGACTGAGATTATGGCTACCTGATCAGAACTTAATCTAAGCCCGCCTCCAATTTTGGGATCCGATCTATTAGATCAAAAATTGGTCAGGTTCTCATCAGAACCCACCTGATCAGTCGAACGTTACAAAAACTGGGTCAGGTTCTGATCGTACTTCAGGTAGACCTGAAGCAATTTTCACCCGGATTGTGGGACTTTTTTTCCTCTATTTCACTTCGAAAGTGATAGATTGAAGGTAGGTTACGCCACTTTTGATTTTCATTTTGATGGAATTTTTTCCATAGGTTTGCTATCTGCGGACCAATTACTGATGATGATCATTCTTTTGATTCTGAATATGTCCACTTCATGTATTTTTATATGAAAAATCTCGCTATCATGTGTTAGACTGTTATCCAGAATATAGCAAACAACTCATAGCGCATATTTACATGAGCACAGCGCATGTGCGCTATTGCAAAAATGTTATAGTTTACATTTGTTAATTGATTCATTGTGACGGCGATTTCCAAAATTATCCAAACAGAGCCCAAATTTCCCATCCGCAGAAAATCCTTAATCAAAGACAGGCGGAGTTTGTCACCTTCGGCCTCTTCCGCTCCAACCTTCCCAAATTCCTCCAAAGCCAAAACTTTAAAACTGTCAGCTACTCTTGTGAGAAACTATCGTTGGGCGCCAGACGATTTCTGGCAACGCGGAATCGACAAAGCCGCAACCGTAAACGCAAAGAAACGAAAAGAGAGGAATCGAAATATAACTAGGACTTGGAAAAAATCAGAGGGAGAGGTTGCGAAATTATGCCTAGCTAGCTCAAGAGAAAAATCGGAGAGCGGGGTGGAATCGGTCGCTCGCTCTTAGGAAAGGGGTCGCACATACAACGAAACAACAAGAAATCCAATCAGAAAGGAAATCGAATTAAAATTTCCTTAATCATCTAGAAAATCCGGAAATGTAAAAATAAAGAAACTAGTTAAATGGAAAAATACCTCGCATACCTGCCCAAATACAATCTCAAAATCTCCAATTTTCATTTAACAAATTTTATTTATCGAGAGTGACAGTAGTCCAGTAATTTTTAAGAGAGAGAAATGCGTGAAGGGGAAAATATAAGAGGTCTGAAAAGGTGTCTACCTATGGTCACTCACCCTGAGAGAAAAATATGATTCTTCTGACTATATTCCATCACCATCGAATTATAGTCAAAAAGTCCTCAACAATTTTTCATGGGTTACGGTGACTATGGCCGGAGAAGTGATTACTACAATGGAATGTAGTCATTGCAACTATTTTATAATTCTACTCACGATAGATTTGGCGTGGTTACTTTTGAACTTTGGTTAGTTTAACTGCATTTTGATTTGCAAAAATTACGCTTGTGAAGTTACTATAATGTTCTGTGCCGCATACAAAAAAAATCGTATCGTTCACCAAAACTGCCTCAATTATTTTCTTATTGTAAAAAGAACTTCAGATTTTTCTCTCAGTGCAGCACTATCCAGCAAATGGAGTGCAGGAGGATCTATAGTCAGGTCGACCTCCTTCGTGACGAAAACCCATTGAATTGTGATGGTTAAACCAAGCTGAAAATGATGGGAAATTCTGGGGAAGCGAAGTGTCACTCAAAAGGGTGCAATGGTGCCTCCAGCCTCAAGCTTGATCCCCATCATGAGCATCATGGCGTTACCTGAATTTCAGGGAGCTCACGAGCTACTTATTTTTGGTTTTCAGGGTCCTCGTGACAACGAGAAACCTTAAATTAATTAATTAACGCATTGGGAAACTTTACTGATCTAGATGAGCACTCTATTGAGCCTTCAATTCGCTCGGATAAAGAATTGTTCCACAATGTGCACTGCAGCTACATCTATGACCCATGGAGAGCGTGCGTGAATTTATTTTCATGCGTTTTTCCTATCTTATTTATGCCCTTAATCTAGCCTCAAACACTCCATAAACCCTCTGAGACTGATTCGGAACAAATTAAGCACACGAATGGTGCGTTAATTGTTCTCCAAAGTCTCTCATTGTCCGAGAGGGCACACCGGCGTCGCTTCATGCGGCTGAACCATGTGCAGCCACCTCTCGTGGGTTTTGTCGGTGATTATCCACTTAAAAAGGGCCCCACTGGGTTGCTGGACATTAGGGGGACTGTTGAGAATCCTGACGAGGATTTTATGCACTCGGGGAAGGGGAGTGCATCTCGGCTTCAGTTGTCTACGAGGGCCTGTGCAAATTCATTGGAGTTTTCACTGCACACTGGTGGACTTCTCTCCAGAGGGGAAAGTGCACATGGGAAAAATGCAGACTTATCATTTTTCCTCGTGACCTGACCAAAATTTCCACCTGGGAAATCGTGGGAGTGGTGTATTTTCCACATTAATCTGGAAAATGCACTAATGGTATGCGGGGTAAAATGAGGCAATAGCAGTGAAGCGCATTTCATTTTGCCTCGATCTCCCCTACTAATTAATTGTTCAATCGAACTCAGTAAATGATTAATTATCTACCCACTCGCCAGGTCTCTTCATCAACTCGCCAACAAACCCGTCTCCCAGACTCTTAATTAATTGATTTGTATCTCTTCAAATTGAAAATAGTAAACTCTTTGGTTGTAATGCGTGTAAACCACGACCATACGACACAAGTACATACTCATTTCACAATGAAAAAATATATACGAGAGAAACCCACATTGATTATTTTCAGACATAACACACTCAATGACGCGTGAATGCTCAAAAGTCCATTTTTCATGGTTCTTCCTTTTACTCTGTTTTCTTGATCGTTCTTGGTGAACTTGTGCGTGTCATCCGATAACGTACGATGAGAGAAAACCTCATAGAAAAGCCATTTTTTCAGTGATATGTTTCATATTACATGCAGAGTATCTGGCCGTCACTTAGTTTTCGCTCGATCAGCAAAGTTGTTTACTTTCGTTATACATCGAATAATAGATGAGAGTATATTTTACATGATTTATAGGTGAAATGAGGGCAGCTAATAAAGCATTGAATTTGTGTGGGGAAATAGGAACTTCCAAAAAGATACTATCTAAAATATTCCACATGAATCTGCTTTAACACTTAGGCCTAATGAACACCTTAGTCAGCTGAAGGGTTAATGACAATAAGAGCAATCCTCTATGATTCTTGAATTAATCGGAAGTAAATGAGGAAACAAGTGGGAAATTGTCCTCGTATTGAATATAGTATAGTTATTTTCACTAATAAGATTTTCAACTTAGCTGAATGTTATTATCATTATCATTATTTTTATTATGCCTTTCTTCTATACAACCAATTATCTTTTTTACAGTTCTATCTCTCTCCTCAGCCCTTCGATAAAATGTTAATAGAAAGATGTTATTTATACATAATTGAATGACTTCCAAACATCACATTTGAAGAAACCATCAGAAAGCTCACTTTCAGGGAAATTCATGAAAAATTCAACAATCATCATAAAAATAAAATCAACCAATATAGCTATCGTAATCATCTTTCAACTTCGACTTAATTCCACATTAAAACCAACATTTTAAGCGATGATTGAATTCTTCTGAAGCATGACCTTCGTTTCGGCTTAGTTGTAAAATATACTATAAATATGGAATTATAAATGAAATTTTTCTATACATGTCCAGTCAAATTTCGTTTGTGACATTTTATTCTACAATGTGCTCATCCCGTTAGAAACTGTAAGAGTTCCACTCAAATTAAGAACAAAATTCATAATTCAAGAAAAACAAATTCCTTAATGTCATCACTTAAAGTAAAGTGCCAAGTGTTAAGTTAGCTTTAAACTACCATAGTGTCATCACTTAAAGTAAAGTGTCCACTAAATCACATAACTGCTAGGTTAGACGACGGGAGGGCGAAATCGTTGCACCACTTGGTAATTTCAGAGCTGAAAAATGTCTTTTGTCTGCTCGCGGCATGAAGTGGTGCAAAGAGACGCATAAAAACTGTGTTCATTCTTTTTGTACATTGAATTTTCTGGCCTGTACCCAATTTCCATTACTGCATGGACTATCAAAATATATCAAAAACAGTACCACACTCTTCGCTTCCCTTCATCCTACTATTCTTGAATGTTTTTTGCTATTCTGCCCTATACATTCCTAACCAGTCGCAATATCCTGAATATTGTTCCATTTATCAAGAACGGTCAGGAATCTTCGTGGGTTTGATTGCTTGGAGAGTAATAACAAAGTACATTCCTTTCAAACCTCCGGAATAGATTTGAAGTGACTCTAACGACCAATCGAGACGATATTGACTTACGTCTACACTGTCTGTTTGCATTAGCACGGAGTTTTGTATCGAGTACAATAATAAGAGTTCCCGCAGTATAGTCTTCAATTAAGCTTCCATTATCGAATTCTTACCAGTACATTATAGTCATTGTCAATTCGTCCTTATTCAACGCACTGAAATTGAGTCGAATAATGACAGCTTCAAATTCGCATGCATTTGAAACGTAAACATCTGATTTTTTTTGGAATTTAGGATGTGTCCATAATATGATGGAAAATCATATACTGCGGTATACCTTGAGATTATGCATTCTATACAAGAGTCGATAATCAAAAAGTATTTGATGAAAATTTTGTCATGACCTCATAAATTGCACCCTGAAGGCATCCTCTGTACTGTCGGTGTCAAAAGTAGAGACCACTCGAAATAAACGTCTATAACTGGACGAAAAAAATCGTAAAAATATGGGACGAATTGCACTGTGTAATATAAATATTTCACTCACCCAATACGAAGTTTCAAGTTTTTAATTTGATTAGTTTATTTATAATCGCTGTGAGAAGCCGAAAAACCCCCCGATTTTCAGGATCCGTAAAAGTCGGGAAACTTTGAACCGCTACCATGAAGTACGAATTTTTTTTTTTAAATCGTCAATTTTTCCAGAGATTCGTTGAACCCTTGGAAAGCCTACAAGAAAAGAAAAAACTCAATATTGTAATAATTATTTATTTAATTAATAGAAATGTCGACTGCGGCTATCTCATTGTAGAATTGCCAAACTGACCTGAAAAAAACGATGCATTCTGAATTCAATGTAAAACACATTCGGTCAATATTCTTCTAATAAACAATCTCCGTTGAGTTAAAAATAAATTGAGAAAATTCGTCAAAAAAAGTGCTGTTAAAACGATTATAACTCGTTATGGGGTTTATGGGCCCGCTCACCGTCGGTCCCTCAAAACTGAAAACACATGTGCGCCTGCTTACCTCTTTCAGGAACGTCGATACCAGTTACAATCGTTTGTGCCCTCGGGGGCGCAAATACACTGTACATTGCTTGCCCCCAGAGGGTCCAAACGACGGTAACTGGTACCGACGTCCCTGAAAGAGATAGACAGGCGCACATGTGATTTCAATTTTGAGGGACCGACGGTGAGCGGGCCCATAAGAGATTGTTTATTAGAAAAATATTGACCGAATGTGTTTTACATTGAATTCAGAATGCATCGTCTTTTTTCAGGTCGGTTCGACAATTCTACAATGAGATAGCCGCAGTCGACATTTCTATTAATTAAATAAATAATTATTACAATATTGAGTTTTTTCTTCTCTCGTTGGCTTTCGAAGGGTTCAACAAATCTCTGGAAAAATTGACGATTTAAAAAAAAAAATTTCGTACGTATGGTAGCACGGAAAAAAAACTCGAATCGGGTATATAATATTCCGGAATCCGGAATAATATTCCGGAATCCGGTATATTATATTGCGGAATCCGGAATAATATTCCTGAATCCGTTATATTATGTTCCGGAATCCGGGATATTTTATTCTCGTTTCCGGAGACATCCCCAGTGGTTTGCCGACTTTTCAAAGGGTAAAGGGAGTATCGTGAGATAATTTTCGATAACAAACTTTTGGTTGATCGGAGTATTTGGGGTGCAAAAATTTTTTTCGTTTGAAAATCCGAAAAATTGAGTTTTTCACCCTCTCAATATACTGTTGAAAAATTTTCACTGAATGTTTTGGATTTCAGTCTTGAAATATCAAACAAATGACAGTTTCACTGAAATTTCAGATAATTTTGTCACTACAAATTTAGGATTTTCATGGAAAAATCCATGGAAATCGTCGACCACGAGTCCTGCCTGGGTTGATACGTTTTCTAGTGCATTCATTTGATGCTACGTGCTGAGAATTTCGATTTCCTTATCTTCTTCGGATGTGACCAGGTTATTCCAGTACTGAAGTAGTAGAGGTAGCACATAACAAGTAATTATAAGATTGCCTACGAGAAACTATTTTATTACGGATTACATGTTGCATCAAAGTTCAGTCGTATGGCACTCATGAATTTTGGAAATGTTCTGTTCAGATGGGTAAAGATGGAGTGCTGCTACGCTTAATAAGGAGCAGAATCCAGAAAAATAATCATGCAGCACATAGTAAAATGAGTTCATCTGACCGCCCAGGGAGAAATAACCGTGCAGCATTAGAAAAATTCACATGAATATGAGGAATACTCCCATAAATAGGAGAAAAAATACTGTGTTGCCCGCAAAACTTCCGGTGTCGGACAGTGATTTCTGTCTGGCGGGTCACATCAATCCAATTTACTGAATTTTTCTGATATTTCTTCTTCTACACTGCAAAAACTAATGTCTGACAGTCAGCTAAACTTACGATTTCAGTTGGTAAAAAAACAACTGAATCATCGGAAGTAACTGAATTTTTTACTGAAAATATCACTGATGTTTGAAAATTTCAGTTACAATTTATGTCTGAAACCGAATCGGACCCTTTTTTTGTCTGAAAAATTTCAGATATTTCATTCAGACATTTTTCGCGTCTGAAATTCAGCTATTTACGAGGCATTCAGATATTTGACTGTTCAGTTATATCACCCAAGTCCGATGGCAAAGTCCATTCAAACACAAAGTTGTAAGACATTTCCCGTGTCTTACAAGCAGATTCATTTCCATGCAATTATCGAATCATCGTTTTTTTTTCTTCTTTGGTGCAAAGGGGTGGAGGGGGAGGGGGCGAAGGGGTTAGAGCCAAATAATAATATTAGTTATTTTTGATGAATTTTCTTTTTTGGAACAGAGCGGCGAAGGGGGAGGGGGGCGAAGGAGTTAGAACCAAATAATAATATCAACAATTTTTTATTTTTTTTTCTCTTTTTTGGAGCAGAGGGGTGAAGGGGGAGGCGACGAAGGGGTTAGAGCCAAATATTAATATTAATTATTTTCCCCCTCGCCCACCCCCCTCCGCCCCTCTGCTCCAAAAAAGAAAAAAATTTTATGAACAATTATTAACATTATTATTTGGCTCTAACCCCCTCGCCCCCCCCCCTCCGCCCCTCTGCCCCAAAAAAGAAAAAACAATTATCAAAAATAATTAATATCATTATTTGGCATCAACCCCCTCGCCTCCTCCCCATCCACCCCTCTGCAATGAAAAAGAAAAAAAATATCAAAAATAATTAATATCACTATTTGGTTCTAACACTTTTGCCCCCCCCCCCGCTCCTCTATTTCAGAAAAGAAAAAAAAATTATCAAAAATAATTAATATCATTATTTGGCTTTAACCCCCTCGCCCCACTGCCGTCTGCCCCTCGGCAATAAAAAAGAAAGAAAATATCAAAAATAATTAATATTATTATTTGGCTCTTGGTTTGACTGTAATGGTTAGGTGGGTGAGGTGTTGCTCCGGCGGACATCCAAGCTAAGCAGCGTTGAGCTGGGTTAGTACTTAGATGGGTGGCCGCTTAGGAGCACCTCGCTCACACAAAAATTGCGGACGGTAGGTACGGTGTAGCGGCCTAGTGTCTCCATCTAGTCAGTGTGACAGATGGATATATTAGGGCACTGCACAATCGGCCGGCTGTGCGACTGGGATTTTACATGGTTTCCCGTGCAGTCCTAGTTCGAATGGGGCACAGCTAAGAGTAAGACGGCCATGATACCGCAGATAACAATGAAAGGAAAAGAAAGGAGGGGAAGCAGGCTAGAGGAGGGGTTTCAAATCGAGAATTACTTCGATAAAACNTTTGGCTCTAACCCCTTCCCCCCCCCCCCCCCGCCCCGCTGTTTCAAAAAAGAGAAAGAACATTATCAAAAATAATTAATATCATTATTTGACTCTAACGCTCTCGCCCCCTCTCCGTCCACCCCTCTGCAATAAAAAAGAAAAAAATATAAAAACTAATTAATATTATTATTTGGCTCTAACCCCTTCGCCCCCTCCCCCTCCGTCCCTCTGTTCCAGAAAAGGGAACAAATTTATCAAAGACAATTAATATTAATATTTGGCTCTAACTCCTTCGCCCCCCCCCCCACCTATAAGACATTCA
>NW_021680509.1:30168-76669 GCF_001412515.2 Diachasma alloeum
CCACCTATAAGACATTCAAATACTTCGACATTCGAGGTATCTGAAATTAAGATACCTCGAATGATTCAGACACTTTTTTGTAACAGAAAAAACGTCTACAAAATGTTCTCGAAAGTGTTTGAAAAACGTCTACAAAATTAACTGACATTCAGTCATTAGTTTTTGCAGTGCGGGACCGCGCCAGACTTAGTTGAAACTTGGGATGATAACATGGGGCCAGATATGGGCGCAGATCTCGGCCAAGGGTTGGTTGTCAGTTGTTGGCCAGGCTCAATTAATCATTACTTGATTATATAAATATAATATGAGCAGTGGCTGTAGTGGTCACGCGGAGAGTGTGTGGCTCCGGCGGTCATCCAAGCTAAGCAGCGTTCAGTCTGCCCAGTACTTGGATGGGTGTCCGCTTAGGCACACCTAATCGCGTGGGACTACAGTCGCTAGGGACGAATGTAGGGAACCACTGGACCCATTGAGTCAGTGTGACCAATGGACACAGTGAAATCCCTGCATTGTCGGCCGGCTGCACGACTGAGGTTTTCCATGGTTTCCCTGGCAGTCCAATCCCGAATGGGGTGCAGTTGGGAATAAAGTAAGTCGGCCCATGGTAACGCAGATAGGGAAGGGAACAAAATGTAAAAAGCCGAGAGGGTATACATATGGAACCAAAAATAAAAAATATAATATGAGCAAACGAAATAAAAATAATTGAACATTACTCTTGAGCACGAGGGGCTACTCAAATAAATAGACCCGGGGAAATTTTTAAGTTGGGTGGGTTTTAGCACGTTTTGAGTGTGTGGGCTACTTTTCCCTGGTCCACGTTTTCCGCCTACCCTCGAAACTATTTGCTAGAATGATCTATAAATTTCGTTCCTTTATGGCATTACAATTTTATCAGAATTATTGATTTTACTATCGGTATTGCAACAAAATAAATGTGACTAATTTTTAGAAACTAAAAAAAAACTTGCTTCAAAAAAAGTTGCTACTTTGAATGAAGTACTTGTATATTGTCAAGAATAGGCTCAATGAATTTCAATGATGCTTATAAAGGTGAATAGATGAATGCTAAAAAATAATAAAGAACAATATTTCAACTCAAAAAGTATTTCCCCCTTTGTAATGATTATGTTCCCGCAACATGTGTTGCCCGCAATGAACATTTGAATGGATATTTGGTGACGAAAAAAGTTTCCGGCAACAGCTGGAAACATTTCCAGAAGGAGGGTCAATCAGCCGGTGGATATGGCAGTGGAGTATGTTCATTTCGTTCCGACAATAATAAATTTTTTCTCCAAATCCGTGACAACTTTCCGCAATCAGGAAAGAAGGTTGATCGGAATTCACAAAATGTTCCATTGATTCATCTAAAAGCGCTTATCTTCGTCTGAATCGCTCAACTTTACATATATATCGTATTGCGTCAGTTATAATGAAACGAACAACTTATGATGATGAGTATAATTTCGATGGTCGTGACGAAATTTTTTTGCGATATTTCCTGAATGCACCAACGGGCCACAACAACTTGAAGTCACACAGTTTAATTAAAGATGTTAGTTATATATAGCCCTGGTATCTTTATCTTCCTCTTTTATGGTTCGCTCTTTCTCACTAATATACAAACAGACGGTAATAAGTATGCCTAGCCACGACTTGATATTAGTGGTGAGTCTCATAAAATATGCCGACGTTACCGGCGAGTTTTCGTCTAATGGGAAATATGTGCTGACCAGTTGTTACGTTCCGAAAAACAATTAAAAAAATCTCCCACTTACAAAATTATCACTGAATTCCAGGGAAATAAAAGTGTGGCGAAAAGCATTACGTCTTCAAGGGTCATAATTTTTTTTAAATTTATCGAACAAAAGTGGTGTTATTTTTAGAAGAAATTGTTGCAATTGTGATTTTGTTATGAGCACATGTTAACGATATTTTTCAATTCATTTTGCCTCTGCTGGAAGCTTTATTGAGAAACAGTTGAAAGGAAAAAGTGTAGTAATTCTAACAATGTCGTAATTTTGGAACAAAAGAAAAAGCCTACAACAAAGGGCTGTGTTATGTACAGCAGGTAGTGGAACTCTGGTAAACCGTCTATGGCTCATAAAATCCAGACGTCTAAACGGGGTAGCCATTTGCCCCGGGCACTTGAGCTCCCTACCGTCATCCTCTCTCACGCCAACTTCGAGAACTATAGCGATAACTAAATACACCTGACTGATACATAACATCAATATATATCACAGGATATAGAATATCTGGTGGCGGGATAAGCCTTCATGAATAAGACAAAACGAAATGGGTGTCGAATGATTTAGTATATGATAAGTACAAATATGACAAACAATTTATGCCATTATGATACTCAGACGAGCTCATATCAGAGCATGTAAAGACATAGGATCGAATGAATAAATTTATTCTCTTTCCTTGAAGTAGATGAAAGTCTTATATTTATTCCCAACTTTACTTCATTTTATCCGAGAGCTGATTGAGTGGAACGTTCATGAAAACGCCCCTTTCAATTT
This sequence comes from Diachasma alloeum, assembly GCF_001412515.2. NCBI lineage: Eukaryota > Metazoa > Arthropoda > Insecta > Hymenoptera > Braconidae > Diachasma > Diachasma alloeum. The sequence continues at coordinate 32,697 of NW_021680509.1, forward strand.
AACCTGGACTATTTTTTCTCGAGTCCAACCATATATCGTACCGTTTGCCCAAAGAGAGGTATTCAACGCCCCCTTTCATGTTATACAAAGCATGGCAAGGAATGAAGTATGAAATAGACAGATCTGGTTTTGGTGAGCCTGCGGTCACATGTTGATAAATATATTACTCAAAACCATTTGAACATTTAAAAGAAATTCTTCAGCTTTGATTCAAATATTGGACTAGGTCCAACAAGACGTCCGAGTATCTCTGATCATTGGATATTATATGGACAGTTTTAGGAAGCTAACGCTATTCATCTAGAAAACTCAAAGTTAATTTGACGTGACGTGTAAATCTGACAGACTTTTGCTAACATTAACCATCCACGAACAGAAATCGCCATCCATCATCAAGAGTATCAAACTAATCCCTCATCTAAAATACGATATTACATCATTCTATACATTTATTGATCAGTTGATGACATTTTGAATAACAATTCGTTCTCTATATTGCCTACTGAAGAGAAAAAACATTGTGGAATTCACTGTTCCACTTCCATTTTATAGTCATCACCTACGCCACCACATGGCTTCATCAATCCAATATTGCCATGTATTTTGGTACGCTTGAAATGTTCCTAAAACCGCGACTACACTTCAGAGTGGCACAGGTCCAAATTTAGCGAGCCGACTTGGAATTGTCTAAGTACATTTTCTAGTTCGTTACATATTTTTTTATAAAGAACTTTTAATTTTAGAAGAGCCAAACAATTGAAATCCACGTCAATGGATAGACGAAATAGAAGAAAGATCGAAATTTTTATCTCAGTGATGGAAAAAAATAGTAAAGCATAATTACATTATTTTCAGCTAGGCTGCAAGGATTGTTTACCTGATACAGAAATGACATGATAAGACTAAAAAACCTCATGATGAAATGGAGATCACGTACGAAAAAAAATTGGACATTTAATGAAAATTCTCTTACTTTTTCCGACTCTATTCAAAAATTTTACAGCTTTTCTGTGGATTTTTTTCTATAGAAAATGGTCAGTAGAAACTATTTTATATAAAAAAATAAATCAAATTTGATCTTTCTACGTAACTTTTCATTGAGATATTTTTTATGTAAATTCTGTGACGTAAATTTATCAAGTTTTTTCACTGCATTCTTCTCTACTCATTGGAAAAATAAAAAAAAGAACCTGGAAAACTTGAATGAAGGAATTTCTAGATAAAATATTACAATAAACAAGATGACTAGAGATATTCAATTCTGTTAATTTTTTCCATAAAACATTCTCAGTTCAGCAAAAATTTTGATTGGTCTGTGATGGCTAGAAACTATTCATGGTGCGGTGGGCTTGGCGGGACGGTCAAAAGAGTAACAATTGTTACTAGTTTTCACATTCGGACTCCAGCTAAACCGTTAATTCTAGCTACTTAAGTACATACAATTCATACAATTGTACGAATTTACTTTAGACTCAATAAATGGTATACACCCTCTATTTACTAAATCATTAAAGAGTATAGGGTTAAGGAAATCCTTTCAGAACCCTGTTTGAACAACTATCTACGTAACTGAAAAATTTCATTTTTTCGTCTCAATACTCATCTGCTCTCTTATTAGATATAGATTTTGTCCATGAAATGAAGAATTGGAGAGACATTCCATTGCAATAAAGGCTTAGAACAGGAATCTATCCTCACTCAGTTACTGGACTAATCTATTAGACTTCACGGATACAATGAAACTGAAAAATCAACGTATTTTCTTATTCTACGCCTTCCATGGATTTTGTTCTTTGAAAAAGAATATTCATAATTGCTATATTAGAAAATTTCATTAAATTTGGTTTATAAATACTCGCGAATTACCAGAATAATTCAAAAAATAAGAAAGTTTCACATATGTGGTGCTATGTTACTGCCCGAACAAAAATCATCGTTCATGGAAAAGCTGAATCAGTCAAAAGAACGAATTTTGGCTGACGCCTAAAAAATTTAGCCAGCAAAAAATGAAATAGAAATATTATTGCGTGGTCGAACTATTTGATCAATCCCATGAAATTGGCGCATCTTCTTCTTCTCTTAGTCACAAAAGTTTCAAATTATTCCAGGCAATCTCGTCTCGGATACAAATCAAAGCACATAAAAATTCAAACTCCTTGAATTTTAATTTAAAATTTTAAAATTAATTTTAATTTTAAGTCTTGTCTTGTTTATTACGTGGCGATCAATAAAATTGCGTAAGCACTATGACGTTCGAAACGTGACACACACACACACACACACACACATACCTGAACCCCTCCGACCAACTGCCACCTTGCCGCGGTGGAGGGGCTTGAAGAGTGGATGTACCACTCCACTCTACTAAGAGCAGTTGAAGCCCCCCACTGTGAAGGTGTTCACCGTGCTGAATTCTGGAAGGCGCTAGGGGTTGTTGGCGTCGCAAACGGTGATCCCTGGGGCACCAGGTCCTACCCCAAGTGTATTGAGTGGCCTAGCTTCAGCAACCGGGGCTCTGCTGAGGTGGTCTGTTATTTCCCTAGGTACTCGTGGGATAAACATGAAGATTCAAATGAACAAACTACAGAGAGCAGAAGCAGGGGCAGCGGATGAGAGAAGTCAGGCGTGGGATAGGCTTTTAAGGCTTATCAACGACCTTCATGAGTTCATTCAACCTAAAGTGAACGTCCACGAGGAGATCAAATTAAAGATGACTACCATCAATAGTGCCTTCAGAAGATTGAGAGGATTGGAGCAATTTCGAGAGGGAGCGAAACAGCCCGCCCCTCAAGCAGAAACGAGCAGACAGGGCTTGCTGTCTGTACATCAACGGACACTATCCGAGACTACAGCAAAGGACTCTGAGCTGGAAACTGAGGACACATCATCCGTGGTAGATTCTCGGGACATTCGTCAAGCAAGACGGCGGAAGCGTGACTCGCCTGGGCATGATGATAAGAAGTCCAGAAAACCGAAAGGGCTCGGGACAACCCTACCGGCCAAGACATCTGACCATTCGGTCGACAACTGTGGTTGGGAGACCGTGAAGAATAGAAAGAAAGCCAAGAAAACTCCAAAGACGTTCCCGAGTGGAAATTCCGGTCAGGTCTTGATTATGTTTGGATCAAGTTAGACCTGACCACTGATCAGGTATTGATCAAGTTGACGGATCCGGTCTTGATCAGGCATGTTACGCCTCTGACCAATCCGGATTTGATCAGGACGAATGGATCCGAACTTGATCAAGTCAACTGTATGAAAACCGAATGACCTGTCTGTCAGTATCAACAAAAATTATCAATGATAATTAATCCAAAACAAAGATAATTCAATTCTTTCACGGTAGGCCACCTCTTTTAATGAATCTCTACTGTTATTACCTCTGAAAAAGCTTATCATTTTTTTACCGATGCTGTGGATCGAACCGGGGACCCTATGATTGCTAATCCTATGCCCTAACCACTACGCTATCGCGCTATTACTATTCAGTCAACTGTACATTGCCTATATGATTTGTATCGGGGTATTCGTTGAATTTACGATTATTCCTAATCTCGCGGATGTGCGTGTGTATTCTCAGAGATAAAATATGCTCAATTAAATCTTTATTTATTTTATTAATGAATAATAATAATGATAATGACAATAACACAAATAAATAAATAGACATTTGATGATTTTTTTTCTCAAGATCATTTGCGTGTAAGTTTGATACTCCTCTAATATGTATTTACGGCATCATCATCCCTCCCTTCTGCACATTTGAGAAGGACTGACTTTTAATTAAATTGATTAATTAAATTAAATACATTAAATTAAATCAATTTAATTTAATTTATTTTCATTTATTTTAATTATAGTATAATGATCCTTTTTAAAGATTGAAAATAATTATTGATAATGGTTGATAAAACCTAATTTGAATAGTATAATAATAGTTAATTAAACTATCCGAAAAACTTATTAAAATTAATGTCAGGTGTACCGGATCTGAATCGGATCATTTTCTCTTCAATTGACCCCGTTCAAATGCCGATCAAAGACATCAAATCGGAATTTGACCAAATTGGGGTCAGGCAGCCGACCTCAGGGTGAGATCGTGCCTATCTGATCAGAACTTGATTTGAACCCGCCTATAGTTTTTCGAATCAGTCGAACCTTAGAAAACCTTCAGATGGGCCTGAAGCAATTTCCACTCGGGTTATCAAATACTCCCCGGAGTAGTACAAGAATGGGCAAATCAGTATCCAAGTCCGATGCATTGATCATTCGCCCAAAAGATAAGGTGAAGTATGCCGAGATTTTAACGAAGGTGAAAAAGGATGTTACTCCAGATCAGGTGCTGGGGTGCGTTGATAAGATACGCAGAACAGCCACAGGGGACATGCTCATCGTCTTGACCAAAGACAATGCTAGCAATGTCCAAGTATTGCAATCAACCATAGCTGGTCTCCTCAGGGAAGACGCTGAGATTCTTAGCAAGGGCCCTCAGGAAAATATCGAGATCAAAGACCTCGATGATATGACAATAACGGAGGAAATTCTGGAAGCCCTATGCAAAACAACGGGCAACGAGGTGCAGATGACGCAGGATACCATGAAATCCTTGTGAAAGGCCTACGGAGGGATACAGACGGCGTTGGTGACACTGCCTGTGCTCGTGGCGAAGAAGATCTTAGGGGATCATGGCAAAATTCGGATAGGCTGGGTTAATTGCCAAGTGAGAAGAGTAGAGAGATCAGTTAAGTGCTTGAAGTGCTGGCACCACGGACACCTCGCCACGAAGTGCACGAGTATAGCCGACCGGCCTATACTCTGCGTTAAATGCTCCGCGATCGGTCACAACGCTTCAGGCTGCACGGAGCATCCGCAATGCGCATTGTGCACCGAAAAAGGCAACATGGAGAATTGTGCCCACATTGCTGATAGCAGTAGATGCCCAGTGTATAAGGAGGCACTCCAGAGGGTCCTCAATAAACGAAGAGGAAATTACTCCAACTCAACCTCAACTATTGTGAGGCTGCGCATGGCCTGCTTATGCAGACGGCACGTGACCCGAGTGGAAATTGATTCAGGCCCACCTGAAACACGATCAGAACTTGATCAGGTTTTTGTAAGGTTCGACTGATTCGGTGATTCCTGATGAGAACCTGACCAAGTTCTGATCCAGCAAATCGGATCCGAAAAACTACAGGCGGGATCAGATCACATTCTGATCAGGTAGGCATGATCAGATGATGGCTGATGAGAACCTGACCAAGTTTTGATCCAGTAGATCAGATCCGAAAAACTGCAGGATGATTCAGATCAAGTTCTGATCAGGTAGGCACGATCTCACCCTGAAGTCGGCTGCCTGACCCCAATTTGATCAAATTCGGATTTGATGTCTTTGATTGGCATTTGAACGGGGTCAATTGAAGGGAAAATGATCAGATTCAGATCCGGTCCACCTGATATTAATGTTAATAAGTTTTTCGGATGATTTAATTAACTATTATTATACTATTCAAATTAAGTTTTATCAACCATTATCAATAATCATTTTCAATCTTTAAAAAGGTTCATTATACTATAATTAAAATAAATGGAATTAAATTCATTAGAGTAAATCAATTCAAAGTAATTTATTTTGAAACATCGGCGCAACGCTGAATCCAAACGCGGCATCCATCCGGAACCAAAGATTTCATTAATCATGGCCACGAAAGCCTCAAAACTAAGATTAAACGCCTCCACGGAGAGGCTATTCCTTGGGTGGGTGAATTTATTCACCAAACTTAGGAAGTCCTTGCACGTCCAACTGTGCTCCCTAACTTTTTTAAAAAAGTGCCGTGATCATCAAGTGGTACCGAAATTCCTCCGTCTGAGGAATCCTGTCCCATCGAAGCAGGCAAATGCCATCCTCCGCCAAGCTTCGTTGAGATTGGTCAAGGAGAGAATAACAGCGGCTAAGAAGAACCTGGCCCATCTCTCCAGACAGCTTTTCGATCTCCACCTTCTTCTGGCTCAGACGTTGGAGTCTCAGCTGTGGGATACTCTCGATCGTGTTACACACGAACAAGCAGTCCGAACAGCTGAGATGAGAACGGAGAGTCAGAAGGGTAAGTTCAAGAAACTGATCCCCCAGGAGAAAGTCCCAACCCTCACTCACACTGTGAAGAATCTGAGTAAATTTGGACTCAGTGAAGCACAAGTGTCTGTATTGGCGAAAGGACACAACTTCGCTGTTGCCCCTAAAAAGATCCCCACCGAGGAAATCATCAGTCGTACCAAGACAGCGATTCACCATCTTCCTCAGGAGACCAGCAATGAGATCCGGAGGCAGTTGTCTAACATTCTCGACAAGGCCACTCCCCCTGGTGACAATATCAGCAGGGACGAACGCCTCGCACTGCGTAGTCTAAATGAGAATAATGATCTGATTATTCTTCCGGCAGACAAAGGCAACGCCACGGTGGTTATGGATAAAGACGACTACTCCGGTAAGCTCAGTATGATGTTGGGCGACTCCAGAGTTTACGTTAAACTTAGGAAGGACCCTACTCGTACAATTGAGCGAAAAACTGCTGATCTGCTGAAGAAGGCTGGTTTCTTGGCTGACCTGACGAAATTCCTCACCCCTAAAGAATCCTTTCCTCCTAGACTCTATGGACTCCCCAAAATCCATAAAGAGTCTGTTCCTCTCCATCCCATTGTCAGCAACATTGGAGCGCCAACTTACCAGCTGGCCAAGTTTCTCACGAAACCACTCCAAAAGTGGACTGGCCTGAATGGTTCATACATTCAGAACTCACTGGATTTGGTCAACAAACTCAGAAATCTTCGGACTTCTCCAGATGATATCCTGGTGAGTTTTGATGTGGAATTACTCTTCACTAACGTCCCAATCCCAGAAACCTTGGAAATCATCAAGAAATCCAACAACATCTCTTCCCAATTCCTTCACCTGATTGAGCATTGCTTGACTTCTACATACTTTCAGTTCAAAGGAGAGTACTATGAGTAGAAATTGGGAGCGGCAATGGGTTCTCCCATTTCCCCGATTATTGTAAATATATTCATGTAACACTTTGAGAACGAAGTACTGAAGTCAGCACCTCAGAAACCTACTGTATGGTTCAGGTATNCAATTCCTGGAGTTCTTGAACAATCAGCACACGAGCATCAAGTTCACCATGGAAATTGAGCAGGACAGATGTCTTCCTTTTCTGGATGTTCTGGTTCGGCGCAACGAGGATGGCACTCTGGGCCACCAAGTATATCGCAAGCCAACACACACAGGCAGGTATCTCAATGCTACCTCCCATCACCACCCCTCCCAGAAGAATTCCGTTATTAGCTCCCTAATGTATAGAGCACTTACAATCTCTCAACCCTCCAACGTTGACAGTGAAGTTAAACATCTTGAGATAGCTCTGACCACGCATGGATATAACATCCAACAAATTCGGAAAGTCAAGCAGAAGCTACAGAGCAAGCTCTCTTCTCCCGAGNGGAAGATCAGTACACGGATCAAAGAACACCAGCGGTGCTCCAAATACGGTCACTTAGAACAGTCTGCCCTGGCTGAACATTGGATGGATACTGGACATACTATCTACTACGACCAAGCCAAAATGCTGGCCAAGTCTCAAGGGTATTTCGAAAGGAAATACCGAGAGGGTTTGGAGATCCATAAAAACCCTAACAACCTCAACAGGGACAGAGGATATCAAGTGAACCCCATTTGGAAAACCGTCCTCCCGGTTTTTTAATTGACCAGCTGATCAATTAAAAACATATGATTGGCTGACCACCCCCCCCCTTCCCCTTCCCCCACCACCACAACAGAAGGCATATAAGGACTACCCCTAGAAATCGGAGCTCAGAATCGGAGCTCATAGCCCTGAAGATGCAGACTGAAATGTTTGCGAAACGTCGGCGCAACGCTGAATCCAAACGCGGCATCCATCCGGAAGCCAAAGATTTCATTAATTTATTTTGATAAAATTTTTTTTCTAATTAAATTGATTTTTATTTTTTTGATTTAATTTAATGAATTTAATTTAATTAATCAATTTAATTAACAGCCAGCCCTTCTCAAATATACAGAAGGGAGGGATGATGATGCCGTAAATACGTATTAGAGGAGTATCAAACTTACACGCAAATGATCTTGAGAAAAAAAATCATCAAATATCTATTTATTTATTAGAGTTATTGTTATTATCATTATTATTATTCATTAATGAAATGAATAAAAATTTAATTGACAATATTTTATCTCTGAAAATACACACGCACATCCGCGAGATCAGGAATAATCGTAAATTCAACGAATACTTCGGTACACATCATATAGGCAATGTACAGATTATTCAATAGTACTAGCGCGATAGCGTAGTGATTAGGGCATAGAATTAGCAATCATAGGGTCCCCGGTTCGATCCCCAGCATCGGTAAAAAAATAATAAGCTTTTTCAGAGGTAATAGCAGTAGAGATTCATTAAGAGAGGCGGCCTACGGTGAAAGAATTGAATTATCTTTTGTTTTGAATTAATTATAATTGATAATTGTTATTGATACTGACAGACAAGTCATGCAGTTTTCATACAGTTGACTTGATCAATACTTGATCAGTGGTCAGGTCTAATTTAATCCAAACTTGATCAAGACCTGACCGGAATTTCCACTCGGGGAGTTGAAGCCTGATCTTGTTATCAACTCAAAGCCGTATCGTCACCAGAACGCTCAACCCTGGGTCACTGATGTTAGCACGAACGCGGTAATCTGGGCTTGTGGTAACCGGCCATTTCAAACGACAAGTAATAGTACACAAAATGGCTTCGTGAAGGCGAAGGTTGATGGAACTTATTTCTACAGCTGCTACGCCCCGCCGAGACTTTCCACCGAAGAATTCAAGGACTTCTTGGATCGACTGACTGAGGATGCGATCGTAAAGAGACGAGAATCAAGGGGCAAGCTGTACTGGAAGCCATGTCATCGTTGGACGTAGTCCTGCTGAACAGCGGCGATGAGCCGACTTTCGTGAGGGGAGAGTCAAGCTCAATTTTGGACCTCATCTTCGTGAGCAGCAGCCTTGCAAAGGGCAACTGCTCATGGCGAGTAACTGATATCTACACCGCGAGCGACGACTGTGCGATAGTCTGGAAGACATGTCCTCGCCAGAAAGTCGATGACTAAGAAGACAAATTGCATTGGCTGGAGAGTGAAGATCTTCGAGCCTAGCTCCTTTTCAGCCGCACTAGACGCCCATCTAGTCAGTGGCAATAATGTTACTGAGAAGGCGCGGAACGTCATTAAACGAGTAACAGAAGCATGTGATGCCACCATGACCAGGAAGCGACCACAAATGCGCATCCACCGCTCTACTGGTGGAATAACACCATCGCCACCCTGTGCAAGGGGTGTAATGCTGCTAGAAGATTTTCTCAACATGACTGTAAAAAACCGAACTTCGAGGAGCTGCGGATGAGGTATAAGAAGGCACGCTGGAAGCTTATCAAAGCTATCACGTGCAGTAAAAAGCAATCTTGGGGTGAGCTTCTTGATGAGGTAGAAGGTGATCCATGGCATAGACCTTATAAAGTGGTGATGACGAAACTCAAGAGTCAACCAATGCCGTCGCCTACGTGTCCGGTGTTGATGAAACAAATCGTCACACAATCGTCTATCGGAGAGGGAGAAGAGATAATATTGCCACTAATCACCAAAGAGGAATTGATGGAAGCCTGCAATAGGGTGGGTAACACCAAGGCCCCTGGTCTCGATGGAATCCCCAGCATCGCCTTGAAGGCAGCTATCCACACAAGGCCAGAGATGTTTTTGGATGTATACAACGAGTGATCTATACAAGGGAGAGCACCTTCCCTGCCATGTGGAAGCAACAGAGATTAGTACTACTTCCAAAGGAGAAAAAACCACCGGACGACCCGTCATCGTACCGTCCGCTCTGCATGCTCGATACCACTAGCAAAATCCTCGAGCGTATTGTCCATCACGAATAGAACCGGCCGTCGAACCCCTGTTGGGAGACAACCAATATGGCTTCCGTAAAGGCTGGTCCACTCAGGATGCGAAGAAGTATTGCCTAGTAGCGACACTAGACATCAAGAATGCTTTCAACTCGGCCAGGTGGGACTGTATAATGGAAGCTCTCAGGAAGTTTAATGTACCGGAATACTTGCGGAAAATGATTGGCAGTTATTTCACGGGAAGAATCGTGGAGTACGACACGGAGGATGATCCTGAGGAGTACAGAGTCACCGGAGGTATACCCCAAGGCTCTGTATTGGGTTCCTTATTGTGAAACATCATGTATGACGGTCTACTGCAGCTGAAACTGCCACGGGAAACTAAACTCGTGGCATTTGCGGATGATGTAGCCGTAGTCATCGTGGGCAAATACCTGGAGGAGATCACCCTCAGTTTTGACATGACCTTCGAGTCGATCTATCGCTGGATGAGCAATGTGGGACTGAGCCTGGCTGAACATAAGACCGAAGCCGTGCTGATCACTAGCAGGAAGAAAATTGAGGCAATCACGGTGGAAGTCGGGTCCTGTGAAATCACCTCCCAGCCGTACATCCGATCCCTGGGAGTGATAATCGATGCCCGACTTAATTTCAAGCAGTAAGCTGAGCACGTAGGAATTAAGGCTTCTGGAGTCAAATCCAGCTTATCGTGTCTCATACCCAACATAGGAGGTCCAAAACAGAGAAGACGAACATTGCTGTCGTCGGTGATCACATCGGTGCTCACCTACGGCATTTCCATTTGGGTGGACGCACTAAAGTTGCAGGAATCACGGCGGAGAATTGCACCAGTCTATAGACTGAGTGCCCTGCGAGTCGCGAGCGCTTATCGTACGGTGTCTGAAGACGCGCTGTGCGTTATAGCTGGGATGCTCCCTATAGAAACGTTGACCGAAGAGCGAAGGTCATTGTATCAGCGGAGGAAATCTGAGACACTAAGCGCAATAGAACTCAGTGCAGAAAAGAGACGAAAAAGTCTACAGCAATGGCAGGAGAAGTGGGACAACTCGTCGAAGGGAAGATGGACACATCGGCTGATCCCACAGGTGAGTGCTTGGTTAAACCGCACACATGGTAAGGTTAATTATTACCTGACGCAAATGTTTTCGGGACATGGGTGCTTCCAGGCGTACCTTCATAAATTTAAACATGAGAATTCCCCGAACTGCCCAGTCTGCACCGAAGTCGACGAAGACGCGGAGCATGTGCTTTTCAGATGCCCCCACTTCAGCGAGATGCGGCGTGTTTGGGAATCTGACCTTGGAAGGGAGGTCTTACCTGAAACCATGGTGGAAGCTATGCTGTCATCACAGGCACCCTGGGACGCAACGAGTAACTTTGCGGCAGCAGTCATCAAGAACCCCAGAAGAGAAGAATGTGAGCACAAAGCTACAGCATAGGTGAGAAATCTAATGGAACCCCTCATTGACAGCCAACATCTTAGCCGAATGAGGGGAAGCACGCTAGATGGAAAACGTGGAAGAACGAACAGCTGAGACCTCCCTCGCACAGTAATACTTTACGGTGGTGCCGCGAGGGAAATAAAGGTTAGTGAATTTGTCTGATTGGATTTTAGTCGGTATTGGCCCTTGTAACCCGAGCCCAACATACCCTAGTTATCGGAGAAAATCCCTAGGATTCTCTCCCGCAAGTGGGGATGCGTAAATGCATTCTCCCAACATACATTTAAAAATTTTTAAAAAAACACATATCTGAAAACAATGTCATCATTGGATGTGGTATTGCTAAACAGTGGTAATGAACCGAATTTCATGAGTGGAGAGGTAATCTCCATTGTGGATCATATCTGCGTGAGCAGCAACCATGCAAAAAGAAACTGCTCATGGAAAGTAACCGATATCTACATGGCTAGCAACCATCGTGTGATACTCTGGGAGGTATCCCCCGGCCGGAGAATCGGACCAACGCCCAAGAAAACCAATGCAATTGGCGAAAAAGTGAATTCCCTTGCAGACGGAGCGCAACGCAACAAAGATACCGTCAATGTGGCCAATGTAGCCGAAATAAGTAAAATTCTCAGAAATTGAAGATGAGATATAAGATGGTACACCGAAAGCTTAGCACAGCCATGAAGTGCAGCAAAAAGTCATCATAGAATTAGCTTCTTGCAAAAGTGAACGATGACCGTGGAACCGGTCGCGCCAAAGTCGTAATGACATGACTTGAAAGTTAGCCAATGATTTTGCCAACGTATTCGAAAGTCATGCAGCAAGTCCTTACAGTGCTGTTCCCGCAAAATCCAGAGTTCTATCACATTGTTGAACAACGAGAGAATGTGATGATAGCACCAATAATTGATGGAGGTATGCAATTCCTAGTAGAAATCAAATGTCCGAGCGTCATCGCCCGGACTTTCCAGGGGTAACTCTCGTATAGCATACGTGTGGCTATACGTGAGACCAAATGTCTAGGCGCGCGCACCCACCAACTGTCGCCCTGCCGGTCAGAATTTCTACTAGGGATAGAAAGAATAACACTAAGGCTCCTGAGATCGATGGAGTTCCCGACGTTGCACGGAAATCAGCCATCCACGCGAAGCCGGGACTGTTCTTGAACGCATACAATGAGTATCTCACAAGTATCTCTGGAGGGCGCCTTCCCTGCCATGGCGAACTAATAGCGGCTTATGGTACTCCCGTAAGGGAAAAACCCATTGGACAAATCGTCATCATACCGTCCCATCTGTAGGCTGACTACTGCGGGACAAATTCCTGAATGCACCATCCATAGGAGAATAGAAGCAGCTGTCGAACTGCTATTGGCCGAAAACCAATCCGGTTTTCGGAGAAATCGATTCACTCTCGATGCCATCAACCTTGTCGATACCGCCAAGGGGACGATTTCACAGACGAGATGGCTCAAGGGCACAAAGAAGTACTACCTAACAGAGATATTGGACATCAAGAACGCCTTCAACTCAGCCAGGTGCAAGGCTCTGGCAAAATTCAACGTACCTAAATACTTGCGGAAGATGGTTGACAATTACTTGACTGGAAAGGTTCTCAAATACATCACAGAGTGCAGGTCAGCAGAGTACAGACTCACTGAAGGGGTGCCTCAGGTCTTAGTACTATATCCTCCCTTGTAGAACACCATATACGCTGGGCTTCTAAAACTGGCATTACCGCGTGATGTGAACCTCCTGGCGTTTGCAGACGACGTGGCTGTAGTCATTGTAGAAAAATATCTGATCAAAATTGTTTTCCACGTCAGCTTTGCAGAAATTCATCACTGGATGAACATCGTAGGCCTGTAACTGACGCAGCACAAAACAGAAGCTGTGCTAGTGACAAGTAGGAAGCAAGTCGAGACTATGACGCTGCAAGTCCCTCGACTGTATCGACACTGTACGGTGTCCGAGGACACAGTGTGCATCATCGCCGGGATCCTACCTATAGGAGTATTGGCTGAAGAACGAAGGTCTCTGTATCGGGGGAGGAAATCGGGAACACTAAGCACAGTAGAACTCAGCGCAAAAAAGAGGCTTAAGTGTTTGCAATGATGGCAGTTGAAGTGGGCCAGGAATCATACACAAATGATCATGAAAAATGGAAATCATCTAGTATCTTGGACGAAGAATATCAAATTAAAATATTGTCCCCTCTAAGCGCAAGCAAAGTGGGAGATACATAATTCGCGGAATTTTATTCCTCTACATTCCCTGTGGTATCTTGTATGAAGATTGGACTGTAACGGTTTTCGGGGCTATTACAATAGCTCAATAAAAATCGTAAATGATAACGGAAGGTTGATAAGAACTCATTCAATTTGTGGTTAAATTGGTTATCAAAAATTTTATTTTTATGGCATAATTATATATAGGTAATTATTGATATATAATAATTCATTTTCATCTTTGAAAGTTTGCTCATGAACAGTCACCTCTTCCTGGCGAAAAACTATCCCTACACTTTTTTCATACAATACTCAAATTATTTGTCAAGTTTTTAGTTATAAATTACGACTTTGTTTTTGAAAAAAATTATAGTTCGATAACTATGAGTGACCAGTTTCTAAAAATTTGTTTGAAGGTTTAATTATATATATGCTACATCGTGTATTTTTGCAGAATATAAAAAAATGTCTGGCGATGAGTATTCTTTTGAACAACTTGAACTGTATATAAATGAAATGAACATTTGTAGGGACTCGCTACATACACTCATCCACATACGCGCTGACCACCGTCACCAGGTGAAGATGTTAACGGGAGCACGAAACTCGTAGCGCCGTCTCACTGGCACTCATTGTGTCACGTATACTTCTGATTTATTCCATTTACGAGATTCGGTTGTCTTGCGAATCCAGACATACCTTAGACACACAGCCGGTTACGAACCTCATACCGGATCACTTCCATCTTCACTTTTATACATTTTTCCAACGTCCTTCAAATATACTGCGATTATATAGTTTACTAAATCGGATTTGTTAGTGAATTGAATTTTCCCACAATACCTTCAATTCCTAAACATTCACTTTCTGGCATCAAATTTTCCCGTTGAAAACACATTATTCTCTTTCCACAAAAAAAAGATTGTTTCGATTTTTTCGGAGCATATTTTCTGGATTATAGATTATTTTAAAAAATGGTTCTCGTAATCTCGACATTTTGAATAATCATAATAAGAATAAGAGAAGGAAAATGTGATTATTTTTTATCGACATAGCATAGAACGCATCAACTATTATTATGCTATTTTGTTACTCAGATCCTCCCACAGTGAAGTTGAAAGGGTCCCTTAAATTTTCTGAAATGTTAAAAAAAAGAAGTAAATAGCAACATTTTACTCTTTCATTTTGGCTACATAGGCTCTATTCTTTAATCTTTTACATGCCCATTATTAAAAAAAAAAAATTCTTGCATGAATAAATATGTATTTTCGTCACACGGCCGAAAAAACCTTTTCTGTCTAGTGTAAGGGTCGCAGACCAAGGCGTAGCCGAGGAATTCAAACACACGAGTCAGAAAAGTGGTTTTCGGCCGAGTGACGACCATCATTTTTCTTTACAATATCCGTAACATCGTTTTATGGACAGTATGATGAAGATGATGGGAAATTATCAGACGAATTTAATTTAGACCGTACAGAATGAGGGAGTGAATGAAGAGGCAACGCTATTTTCAACTATATTAGCAGCCCGATGCATCAAATTGTTATCAGGAAACTCGATGAGATTCCGATCCAAATGAGCTTATCCCCAACTAGACAGCTAATCTACTGTCATCACGTTCGTTCAATCGCAGCCTAATGAAATTTGCATGGAAGTATATAGAGGAGAAATCTGAAGTGAAATATTTTATTGATAAGAACACGAATTATGTCAATTTATTGTAAAGCCTCGGGGTAATTATGGCCACCAATTCACTGGTACCCTTGTCACCATCACTCATGAGTAAGCCAATTTAATCTGACAGGTTCTGACAAGTTTACCACGGTGTACATTTTGTTCAATCTGAGATGGAGAAATACCAGAAATTCCGTCTCCGATGGCTTTTAACAAATATAAACAGCAGGAAATTTTATTCTTTCATTCATTCAATTTGAGACATATCTATATTCAGAGATTATTTTTCTCTCCTGTAGTCTCTTCAATCTGTTCGGATTACTCGATTCAGTTAATTACAGGGTGACAATTCGGAAGTTGCCTAAACTAATCGTTTATAACTTTAAAATGAGTGCCAGGAGAAAAAAAGAAAAATACATATGAATTGAGTAAAGATGTCATTTTTATTTGGAATTAGTTTCAGTTGAATCAGACACTTATAGATACTTATTGAGATTTGAAAAAAATTGACAAATTGAGCCAGGAGATAACTATTAATGGTAAATATTTTCGAAGTGATCTCCAATCGAATTTGTACAATAATCAAGCCGTTTTCGGAAACTATGAAAAACTTGTTCAATCTGAGATGGAGAAATACCAGAAATTCCGTCTCCGATGGCTTTTTTCAAATCATCTTTGGTCTCGGGTTTTTCCGCATAAACATTATCTTTCAGGAAGCCCCATAAGAAGAAGTCACACGGGTTCAAATCGGGTGAATAAGAAGGCCATTCCATACCTCCATGCGCAAACTTGGGGTATCCTAATCCGATGACGCGATCACAGTACACTTCATAAATAGCTTAAAATACGTTCTTAGTTCTATGCGGTGTAGCACCATCTTGCATAAAATAATAGTTCTTAACCAATCCTCTTCTTTTAGCCACAGGGAAAAATTTAGTTTGTAGCATTTCTCGATAACTATTGCCTGTAATGGTCCCTTCTGTGAATTCTAAGTGTATTGTTTTGATTGAAATAGCTGCCCAAACAGTCACTTTAACAGGGTGTAAAGACTTTGCTTCAGATGAGTGTGGATTTTCGCGACCACAAAAACGGTAATTTCGTTTATTTACATATCCATTTAAATAAAAGTGAGCTTCGTCTGTGAAGATTATATGATTGATGTCGATTTCATCATTTTCAAATTTCTGTATCATAATTTTACAAAACTTAATTCTTTTGTTTTTGGAATTTTCTGTGAGCAAATGATGGGTCGTAATTTTGTAAGGGTGTAACTTGAGAAAATTCTTCAATATTAATCACAGTGTCTCTCGGTTCAGTTTCAAAGTTGCTGCTGCTTTTCGTATCGAATCCGTTGGATTATTCTTGAAATGTTCTTCGATCTTGGCAATCGTATCTTCTGTTGTAACGGAGTGTAATGGACCAGGAAGATCATGACGACAGTCCTCAAGAGTATAATACTTGATGAAATTAGCAATTACTCTGGGAGAGAAATTAATAAATACTTGAAAGTTTTAGTCAAAACTGATGTTATACGATGAAGTCAGATAAATTTTTTTTTTCACACACCTGCACGGAAAGTTCGTACTTTCCTCCCGCTCATCAAAGAGCAAAATACGAACTTTCCTTTGTAGGCGTGTTAAAAAATAGCATGTGCACCTCGGGCGGGAAAACATGACTTTCCGCCCTTGATGCACAGTATACTATTTATTCTCACCTTCTGAGGGTCTTTTGACTGGCTACTTTTTTACTTCCAAATTTGGTACGAAAGCCTCTATGTATATGCTTCAGTATAGTTTTTACCTCTAGTATAAAAGCACTCGATAAGATATACTTTTTCTTCATTTTTAAGGTTACTTATTTTGAAGTACACGTAGTGCTTCTTGTAGCGTCTCAATAGAAACTGATAACACTCTAGTACATATCTAATGGACCTAACCTTCCGGGTCTCAGGAGGAAGGGAAGACACGTGGTTATACTTTAGGCAACTTCTCATTTGTCACCATGTAAATGTTCACAACAGAAAGCGGACGCAATAAAAAAACAGTCCCAGAGACAAAGTGGAGCGACTTTTTATCAAATTCACCATCACTCCTCCATTATTGATAGAACTGATCTTGAATTACCTCGTTTGTTATGAATGAAATGATTGAAAGCATACCGTATAGATTCCAGGAGGGAATATAGAAGAATGTCACGGAAAAATGCGACGTTCATTGCGAAGAGTACGATTTGATTCACCGTACGTTTAGAGACTGATCCCCGATATCTACTTCCACAAGACTCAATATTCGCTGCATTTCATTTTAGTTTTTATCGAAAATTGTTCTGTGTATGGATGCATGATGGAAGTTCGAGGAAGTAAAACATCACTAGAGCGGCAAATCATGGAGAGGAAAGCCGACTAAACTCAGCCAATTCCATCAATAAAATTCAGTCGACACGTTTCCGTTTTCCGGTAAATTTCAAACTTCTTTGGTTTCAGATTCAAATATATTCCCCCATTGGTTGCCATGTATTGATAGATTCCTTCTCCCCTCCCCTTGCAAATACTATATGGCCATGATAAACCAATATGTATGGTGGATTCTCTATCAACTCAGCCAACCATTTCCATCATGGTTTCCAAAAATTTTGAAAAAAAATCCAGCATGTTTCTGTACTAAAATAAAACTTTTTATAAATTTTAACAAATTTTTTGGGCAACTACCCAGCAAACAGTATGTCGACAATTTGCCGACGTCCTGATAAATTTTAGATGGCACTGGCAAAAATTGTTTTCTGGGTAAGTAGGGAGATATTAGAACATTTCGTTATAAGGCCAAAAAACACTTCGGGCGAATATGAATTTGCAACCGGAGCCGAAGGCGAGGATTGCAATCATATGAGCTCCAAAAGTTTCTTCGGCCGTGTGGCGAACAAAATTTTTTATCAGAACACCCGTAGGCAGGGATTGACGGACACATAGCAACCGTCAAGCGCTGCATTACCGCCGGAATGACAAAAATTCAATTTTTGAAAATTAATTATTTTTTACTTCATTCAATACCCAGGAATTTGGTTTTATACTATTTTCATACCTTCGTATTTTCATAAATTCGTATTTTATTCTCTGCTTTACAATGCAAATTTTTTCTGATTTTTTAGTCTATTTATAACTTCTTTTTGATCAACAAAACATGAAAAATCTCGATAAAATACCGATTATAGGTCTTCGGATAGTTTTGATTGTCCCGAAAAAAATAGAACATACTCCTTATATGTTGACAATTCTTTAAAAAGTAGACGGCAGTGAGTATTCAATTTCTGCACCCATAAAAAAAATTAACACTTAGTTGATAAATTCATTTCATTCATCAAATAAATTTGAGCTGCATTCTACATTCTACACTCTACATTCATATTTGGTGATATTTGGGAATAAAACAATATAAAGAAGTAATTATTGAATGAGAATACTTTACCATACGCACGACAAAATTTAATAGAAAAACCTATCGAAATCGTTAGAAAATTCTATTGAATTTGTATTAAACTTTCTATTAGTTTTTGGCTGATTCTATTGACATGTTCAATAGAAAGCATTCAATAGAAAAAGTCAACAGAATTCGATTTTTCTATATAACTTATTCTTTTCATATATTTTCTATAGAATTTGCTCGATTCAAATTTTCCAATTTTTTTCGTTTGATTTTCTTGATGAGAAGAAAAGAAAAATAGAATGAAAATAACTTGAGCTTGGAAAATTTGAGCCGAGGAAATTCTATAGAAAATATCTCAATAGAATAAGTTATATAGAAAAATTGAATTCTATTAACTTTTTCTACTAAATATTTTCTATTGAACATTTCAATAGAATCGGCCAAAAACTAAAAGAACAGTTCAATAAAAATTTAATAGAATTTTCTAACGAATTCGTTAGGTTTTTCTATTAAATTTTTTCGTCCGTGCAAACATGTATGAGGAATATTTTATTGTTAGAAAAAAATTAAATATTATTTTTCTGTGGAGTGCTTAATGAAAAATGTGAGAAAAATGGAGAAAAAATGGTAATGCATTCTAAATTTAAGAAATACTGTAACCCAATTTATCGATCAAGTGCGGATAAGAGAATGGATCAATTTCTGTAATTAGTTTGTTCGAAATCCTAGAGAAATTTGTTGAATCAATCAATTGATTAAGTTGATTAGTTATAGACATCAGATTTTTTTAATTTCTCATATACAGAGCAATATTGAGTACCATTAGCTCCTATTCAGTCCAGTACTGAAATCTCATCACATCCGCGAGATAGCGGTGGAGGGAAATCAATCGTCAATAAGTGTCCGTGCAATGCGGAGTGTTTGTAACGTCAAAATTTTCGATATAGATCAGCAGTTACTGTTTATCATTGTTTAGAATATTTCATTGTGAATAAATAAAGTTCAATATTTAATATACAAACTTTTAGTTCATGTTAGAAACAGAGAAGTTTTGAACTCGTTGTGTTAATCCTTCTAAAAATAAAGGGGGTACTCGATGCAGGGTTTATAGACAATAAAGCCACATTCAATACAGTTGACCTGGACATGAATTTCCTAAATATTTTTTTCTTGGATTCTATGATAAGAAACAAATGAAAATAGGATGCGAAAAAATTCTAATATTAGAGCTTAATAGAAAAAAAAATCTATGGACTTTGTTCAATTCAGTATCTCTTAAAAGTATGACATGGTGAACTTGTGTAATCTTCGAGATAATTGACACAAAAAGCCAATCGAATCATTTTAAAAAAATTTCAGAGAACTCCAATAGACTACTTTTATAGAGTCGCAACAGAAGTTAGGTAAATTTTTTCTATAAACGAACTGGGTATTAAAAATCTGTTGAGTTTCGTTGATTCCCACGGTGGCGACGGAGGGGGAAAGTCCAGGTTGGAGTTGTTTATAAGACAAGTACACAGAGAATTGAGGTCTGAGCCAAGTCAATTTATTAACAATAATTTAGATGAACTGCACAAAAATAAATAACTTCCTATAGAGAAGTTAATAAACGAACGGTTGATGTGCAAATTGCATTTTAGTACCGATAATTGTCTTTGATCATTGTCTGATAATTTTCGTTGAAGCACTGGTGAATTTTCACTGTTTAATATTTACTAAATCACTGATGATTTTCCGTTAATTTTACTATACAAACAATAACTGTCTCAATGATTTACACGATGATTTTACTCGATAACTTTCGGATAATTTCGTTATATTAAACCGGGAGATTTTCGGTGAATTACTGACTCTGGAGAAGAGCTAGTGAGAGACCATGTTATGTCCACGACGGTCGATGAGTGACTGCCCGTAAGACGAGCAAAAATGATATACTTCGACTGCTTTCGATGAGTTACAACTTGACTCGAATAATTAGGTCACATAAGGAAAAGAGTCCTTAACAAACTCACGATTTAGGCAGGATTTCAAACAATGGGCAATATTTCGAATCGAGAATGAGAACTCGAACACGGCGTACATCTCGAACGAATGTAGAAAATAAGGCGGTTTTCATGAATACAATCGTCAAATCAATTATTAGAATATGAAAATTTAACAGCTGATGAATTGGGAGAGTCGATTCTCATCAGTCGTATTACTTTTTGCAATGACAATGATTATAAACAATTAATTGAAAAAAAGTATATCGAATCTGGGAGGAAAACGACATAATCAAAGGACACTTGTCCTGTAAGATGCTGATTGTCCAAGTTGAATGTTCACACTGCGCCTTGGCATTATGACCAAGGAACTAAGCGCTTCAATATGAATTCGTCGATGAGGAACTAAGGGCTCCCTTGGTGCGCTTACACGACCGGAGATACATAGACCGGAGTTCCATAGTGGGAAGTGGGTAATGTGACCTGGTAAATTTGTGAAATTTCCTGGTCATGTTTGCGATATCAATATTGTCCCTTTTCATGTGGACAGCCACAAATATAGCACTCGGCTTAAAAATTTCAATCATTCCCAAAATTCCCTCAACTATCAGTGGTATAAAAAGTGTCTTGAACTTTTAGACCTTGAACTTAATGAAGAAGATAGATGGGAACAATCGATTTTCTTCTACAAATTATTTTACTGCGGACATTTTACTTGCCCAATGTCTGATGAAAAAAGAAGTGAAACACGTTTTTGTGGGAACATTTCTGAATTTCCCAAAAAGAAGCAATCTTTTACTCAATACCTGTCCTTATAGATGAAAATCGAGTTTAGAGTTCTCAACGTAGTTTTTTCAGTCTTCCACCATGGAAAATGATATTTTTTTGCAAAAAGTACTGACAATTTCAAGTCTAAATAGAGATAAACGAAAGTAGCATTTGCCCATTATTAACAAACCAGAGAAAAATGAATTGAAGAAGATCTAAATTACGGCATTGATTTTAATTTTATAGTTTAATATCCACTAGTGAATTTTGCATTAATTGATTTTGTTTGTTTCAATTCATTTTTTTCCAGATTGTTGATCATCATTACCGAACTGGAAAAAATGGATCGAGCGAATATTTCAGCAATGTAGAAGTATGCAGACTCATATTTTCCCAATTTATTGATAGGTAGGGGAGGGTAGGGCAAAATGGACCAGGAGGGCAAAACGAACCACTAACAGAAAATTGGTAATTTTTTTTTCTTTCTTTCAAATCAGGAACACTGAATGTGTTGAATTAAAAGTGAGTTTCAGGATCATAACCGTCACAGGGGTTTTATAGACAAGAAGTGTCGTTGAACCGCAATTTGATCAGATTTGCTAATCACCTCAAATCACAAATGATTTTGAATTTTTGTTTTTGCTTCCGAATGGAAAAAAAAATGATAAAATTATCAATTCTCTATCAGTGGTCCATTTAGCCCGCCTGGTCCGTTTTGCCCTACCCTCTCCTAAATACTAAAGTTTGAAAAAAACACTACCATTCCGAACCATAAACTCGGCAGGTATTGCAAAACATAGGATGTGTTACACGTGCATGCGAAAAAGTCGAACTTCAAATTTCAAAAAATCCGCACATACATATGGACACAAACATTTTCTAAAAACATCATACGTTCACGTTTTATGCCATTCTGCATAATTTCTAAGTAAAATTAGAAGATCCTCAAAATGGGCAACTACAAAGCTTTCATTCGGAAGCGAAAATGTGCCATAATATATGAAGGCACGCATAAATTTTATTTCCAATAAAAAAATAATCTTGGGGATTCAAAAATTGCATTAATGTCTAAGATTTAGTGGAATAACTCATATAGATATTTTCTTATCCATCCCCAAACACGCTGATGTCATAGCCACGTTTTGCGATTGAAGGTAACCCGCCAGGATGCACAGAGAATATGAGAAAGTTTTAAAAAATCTGAATTCTCATGAACATTTTAATCCTTTTACTCTCATCATACCCACATACATATGAGATCTTCGACATGAACTATTTTTTAGGTGACGTGACTGACTTGGACATTTCTAGGAAAAATAGAAAATAAACCCGACTGTAGGTCAGTTAATGCGTATGACGACGTGTAAAGCAAACGAATCAACACAATTGACCTCGAAGGTCAAGTCAGAATCTTTCATGTGACTCAAGAAAGAGGAAAGCCAGAATGAGAAACGCCGAATTACAATGTCGCGATTTCATCAATGTATAAACATCAATTGTCAAATAAGGAAATTGTGATGAAGTCCAGTCGATAATGAGGGTTATTGTTGATGCGAAAAGATTATGTCCAATGACCCCACGGCTGTCGACGATGTAACGAGAGGAATAAATGTTCAGTAATTTATTCGATAGTATTCTTAGGATTGTTTACTTACACATATGTTCCCCAAGAGGCCAGACCTGAGGACCAGAGTTGACCTCAACAAGGACAGTGGGGGCACAAACGAGCAGAACACAGAGATCAGCGGCACTTAGATTCACCAAGAAGATGTTTGTGCTATTTCGCATATCCTTCCCGCGCAGTACAACCAGAGGTACCTTTTTTTGCAGTATAATAAAAGAAATTATGTTATACTTTTTGAGACAACAAACAAGTTTGTTTTATTGTCTGTGCGAATCTCAGATTACACGCGAGAGAAACTCACCATGAGATTGCCGATTATACCCAGCACCATGACGACAATTACTATCACCATAGACGTCACACGAATGTATGTTGGAAGCATATACGGGCTGGACGTCTCATTCACGGGATCAATCACTGAAACTTTA
Organism: Diachasma alloeum; assembly: GCF_001412515.2. Lineage (NCBI taxonomy): Eukaryota > Metazoa > Arthropoda > Insecta > Hymenoptera > Braconidae > Diachasma > Diachasma alloeum. The sequence goes on from NW_021680509.1 coordinate 56,262, forward strand.
TTAATGTATATTTTTTCTATAATTTTTTAGTAGATTAGGTATTACTAGAGGGCAAGCAGATATTGTTTTTCAGTTTTCTGATGGAATGAATAAACTGATAGAACGGTTTAGTCGAACCAAACGAGACTTTTTAACAATCACCACGATTCGTTAACTATTAACTGTTACCGCGATTCGTTAATAGTTAACGAATCGTGGTAATAGTTAAAAAGTCTCGTTTGATTCGACTAAGTCGTTCTATCAGTGTACAAGACGAATTAAACGAAGAGAAAAATACCAGAAAAATTACTGTACTGAAGCGGTGGAATGGGTTCATTTTGTTGGCCCCGGGAAAATTCACATGCCAGCGCTGAAATTTTTGCTGCGCGCCATCTTTTCCCGCATTTACCACGAAGAATTTCGAAATTTAGCAGAACACATGAAAAAATCGTATCGAAATTTTCTATTCGGATTGCGTATAGAAATTCTATAGTATTTCCGTATATGATATTTGGATATTTCTATACGAATATTGTCTATACGAATTATTTCTATACATAAATTTTTACATAAATTTTTGTTTTTATACGAAAGATGGCTAAACGCTCCAGAGAAAAACGTAAAGAAATGTCGCAACTCCATACGAAATGTTTCTATATATGCGGCAGTGGGTCGTATAGGATCAAACCTATAGAAATCGTATAGAAATAATTTGTATAAAAAATATCCGTATGGAAATATCCGAATATCATACGAAAATCCTATAAAGATTCTATACGCAATCTGTATAGAACATTTCGATAGGATCTTTTCATACCTGAATTTCCTCACAGTAGTTTGTCTTGTATTTTTCCTCTGTGAAATTTATACAATGATTTAATTTTTTTAATGAGATTTTTCATTGTATTTATTCAGTGAAAAATCCATGTTTACCTGAGAATCCATCTAGAGTACTGCTCCCATCTATTATAGCGGTGTAATATGATGAATTCAGCTCAATTGCTGCTGATGACATAGTTGTTAACATTGCCTCAATATTTTAGTGTCGTCTCTTAATCAATAACTTCTTATGAAGCCTTGCATTGGCATTTTTATGACCAATTCAATACCAATCTTTTTTAAGACTTCAATCATGGAGAAGGAGGAAACTGTGATTTCGACGTTCTATGGAATCAAAGTGGAACGAGAAAAATTGAGGAAGTTTGAAAATCATGGTTTCTTCTAATTCTTTGGCCGTAACTTTGTTCACCAAAGTTTATTACTTTCTCGAATACTCTGGAAAAAGAACAAATATATTCTTAACAATGAATTCAATAATTGGTCGAATTCAATATGACGTAGTTCAACATTTTTAGTAAACTATGATTTTATAATATAACACGCTATGAATGAAATCTCAAAAGAATTATTCTGTTTCTATGAAATCTGATTTTACTATTCCATGAATACTGAACTCATTATATTGATTTCCCACATGACTCAAATCGGTTCCACGCACCAAAAATTTGAATTTTTTCCATTACAATTCTATTTTAGCGATGAACAGAAAAATCGGAAAACTAGAAATAATGAGATAGACAGAAAAAATAAAATGGAGGACATGAAAATTAATGGCATTAACAAGATAAAGCGACGTACTATTCAAATAACTCTGAGAGTATTGCGGAAACACTGAGTGACATTAAGAATGAACCAGTCGTAATTCAATCTCCCTTTGCTCAGTTACCGGGTTACCGGCTTCGTGACGTGATCGATCAATTGTTTCAGAAAAACTTTTTCAAACCCAAATTATCACATATCAATTGAAGGATCATCATTTCATCATCAATGTGATCCTGTCATATTTGGATCTTACCCTCGATGACTTTTACTATTGTTTAGCATCCATCAATTGTTGACATTGACATTAATTCTCAGCGCGCAGAAACATTATCTAATTGGTCTATGCGACGCTAGAATAATTTTTCGAGGACAGTTACTCATTTAGGACATCTCTTTTTTTTCTTCCAAGATATTACGGAATCACGAACCAATGATAAAACGTTATCGCTGTGATTTCTTAGTCTTTGATAAATCCCATCTTCCGGTCTAGAAAAGCTACGGAAACTTCGGTAATTATTCCACTTGGCACACTCACCTTTAATATTATGTATCACTCCAGGTCTCTATTTAACGACTTCGTAACCTCTTCACCCTCCTTGGGTAGTGATTGCACTTGACATGATCGAGCGAGAGCTCTTGATTAACAAACATTTTTCAATAATCCACAAAATCCCGGTGCACTTAAACAGAATATCCACTTTTTCGATAGTCTTCAACTTGCATTATTGTCTATTCCAGATTTTGAGATATGAATAGAATTACTGGATTGCTGACACTTGTGCGGATGATCTTTTAGTAGAAAAAGTGAAGAAGAAAATTTAATGAAAAATTTCAAAGTTAAAATTTATGAAAAACCGTCGACTTTCAATTTTTTTATTCATGGGAACAATTTCAGGACCAGTAAAAAAACAATTTCCGGGTTTTATTCTCTGAATTGGAGAATTCTATTCCTCTCATCAAAAGCTGATATGAACCTGCTCTACTGAGAGTTGCTTCACAAAATTGAACCTGCACGCACAAATTGTGACGGTATACTGAAACGCGTTGTTGGTTGCGTCGTACCAAGATCTTTCGCGCGTCGCATGGATATCCCTTTTGCGCGCAAGCGCTTGAAAATCTCCACCTGTTTGACAAGAACGCAGGAGTGAAATAGGAATTAAAGGGAGGAAGAATTTGAGGGAGACGAGGACTGAGTTGCTTCCAATTAGATTAGATTTATATCGCATGCATTCCTCATCAATTTTCCGCCAGTCAAATTTTTGCATGTTCGATGACAATTCTGGAATTTTTCAGGTTGATTGGAGATCATATGAACCAATATTTCTCATAACTGAGAAAACTTGTTTGCAACAGCTTTGATGAATTGAAATAAACCATTTTTTTTAAATTGTGTTCAAATTGATGAAAGACTTTAAAAATGGAAATAAAATGAAAATAGAAGGCAACGTGAATAAATATACTGAATTTAATGGCTACAGAAAAACCTCAGGTATCCACACAATATACAGATATTTCGAGCTTTAAAGCTTTTGAAGTCCAATATAACCTCCCAATACTACCGACATTTAGTACATATTCTCTATTTTATTTCTCGATCTAATTAACTCCAGTTAGTTGATTAAAAGATGAAGCATATAACTATCAGTTGAAAAAAAAACTCTTTCAATGCTTACGGTTTTAGATGAATATCTCTAGTATTCTCGTAATTATACTACGAGATACATAATTGAGTCAAGTCCTTCAATGGAGAGAATCAGTCTTGTCATAATGCTTAAAGGGATTGAGTGATTGAATGATTAGATTTATGTCTTAGAATATACACAATTCCCTAAGAATAAGGTATAAAAGATAGACAGAAGTTTTAGTAATACTATAGTCGAAATTTGAATGTACAAAAAAATAGCCAATGGGTTGTAACACGCGTTATAATATTATCGGTCTCAGAATCGAAATTTTCAAACATCTTTATAAGGTCTATTATTTTTCCTCATACATATGCTATTTCACGTAGTTTCCATTGATCTAACATTAACATGTTTGCATTAATTGCAGTATTCATTATTAGATAAGTGAATTGGATCGTGGAACGTCCTTTTGACCAATAAAAAAGAGTATCATCACAACGAACGGAGAACGGATTTTATACATTCAAATGTTACTCAAAACGATTAACTTTCTCTGAAGCCGATTCATACAAAATTCATCGATATCGACCAGTTTCGTAGCACAATTTTTTTTTACCAATCAACAGTCCTGTCTATCATAAAAGTAATAAAACGTTTCGAATCAAACGCGACAATGTTGATTACCTATGCAATCCTCTCCGATGACAAGCAAAAGATGTTCCTGGTACTAGAGAAAAATCTCTATTGCAAGTATTTCCTGATAATTTTTCCGGGAATCACCCACTATGGCTCAATAACTTGATTACTACAGAATTGATACATTCGATAGCAACTCAAATAGTTATTATTTCTTTTGATAAGAATGCCGAAATTGTATGACCATGTCCGATAGTGATTCATAGTTGTTCACTCGATAGTGAAAGGCCTCTATGAATGGATATTGAGGTTGAGCTTAACAATTCAAATCGAAGAATGTCTTTTGAATTTCTTGCGTGCTAATGTTCGTCGAAATTGAGACCTGCAGAGCATCCTAATTTTTCTCATGACACGAAAGTAGTTAATAATAATTTTTAGCTTAATACTAAAAGTATCAAAAAACTTCCTTCACTTTGTCAAAATTTCAACAATATTGAGTTAGAATTTAATTATTAGAAAATTATATTATATTAAAACAGTTTCTCACCCTTTTAATGATGAAAATATATTTTTTCATGGGAGTAAATGCCACAGTTCAAAAATTACAACTGGATCGTAAAAGATTTAAAATCGGAATATGTAAGATCCAAATATACCTCAAGTCTATATTTCAAAAAACAGATTGTCTGCCATTTTCGTTATCATGCCCATACCTTAAGTATACAATCCATATTTATATGCAAATCGATAGGCTCAAAATTCTGTAGAACAAATGACCCACATGTGGAATATTGATTTACATATTTTTCCAGGTTCTCCACTTACGTCCAAGGCAAACGTTAAATTGTTTTCTTCTTCTCACCAAATATGACCTGTTAGTTTTACTTTAGCATTTAAATTCTTGTAACATTTCTATTCTTCTTTTTTATAAATTTTATTCTCAAAATACATTAACGATGAATTCGTAAAATGTCCTTTACTCTGGGTTCGACACCAATTTCAGGAAATTCAGGTTTGACATCTGCTGAGCCGAATTTCATGAAATGATGCCTCTTCTGGAAACCGGTCAAGTTCAGCGAATCAACGGAAACTATTCGTCGTAATGTAACACAGAGATAAGACTCTGTGTGAGTTTTATATCGATTTCATACGAGAAAAAAATAGAGAATTGGGAGGATTTCGTCTGGGAACCTCATCCCCGTTATCTTATTATTTGATATCGTAATACACGTTCAACCCCAACGATTTATGTGAGAAACAACTATTGCGTTTTCTACTGCATTCGCCACCCCATATTTAAGATTTTCTTCGTTTCCTGTTTCGAAGTTATTTTAAGATCACATACACTGAGAGAAAAATATAATTCTTCTGACTATATTTCATCACCATCGAATTATACTCAAAAAGTCCTCAACAATTTTTCATGGGTTACGGTAACTATGGCCGGAGAAGTAATTACTACAATGAAATGTAGTCATTGCAACTATTTTATAGTTCTCCTCACGATAGATTTGTCATAGTTACTTTTGAACTTTGGTTAGTTTGACTGCATTTTGATTTGCAAAATTACGCTTGTGAAGTTACTATAATGTTATGTGCCGCATAAAATGCACCAAAATGCCTCAACTATTTTCTTATTGTAAATCGAACTTCAGATTTTTCTCTCAGTGTATAGTGAAATGGAAACAACTACTGGATTTACAAAACAATCCTCGGAAAAAACCCAAAATAAATTTCACCCGAGCATCTATTTTTGTCTATAAAATGCTCGAATTAAAATTAAATTGAGTTTAGTGACATTCTTCCAGCAGTTTGAACAATCACGTTTCTATGAGAGAAAATGTAAATTAAAACGTTAAGATTCTTCAACTGCATAAAATTTATCAACCACTGCATCATACGAGCAAAGCAATAATAACAAGATGTACCGCGAATAAAACAAGCATCACAACGAACTAGGCGCAAATATATATGGTTACAGAAGTTGAGAGAGTACTGTCTCACTGGCGCAGATAAAACCAATAAGATTCTTCAGCAATTCTCGAAGCTTTTAAAAATCCCTGTTGGTATTGGTTCAATGCCAACCTGAATAATAGACTGAATGACGTGAATATTTTTTTATTCAGCATGTCCTCTTAACAGTTTCATTCTACGTTTTTGATCTCACTTCACATGGAGAAGGACTGCATTCCTCAGTCTGTTCTCATTATCTCTATCATTATCCAAAAAGCACCTCCAATGTGACTGAATATTTCACTATTCAAATAATAATAATCATATAAGCACAATTTCATTCGTACACCCCTTTTCTCTCTATATAATAAAATCGTAATTTCAGCTGACGCAAAAATTTTCAGGGTTCGTGAGGGTCAGGAAGAGTCAGAAAAAGTCAAAATAAGGGTCTGAATGGTCGGACCAAAGAATAAGGGCCAGGAAGGATGAAAATTAGGGTCAAGCAGGGCGAAAATGAGGGTCAGGAAACGTTAGACATGAGACAGGATAAAGGTCAGGATAATAGTCAGAGGGGGTCAGGATGAGGATCAGAATTTAAGTCCCCATAGGCTGTTATGAAGGTCGTGTGTACAGCTTAATATCCCTTGTAAAAAAGGAGGAACAGCAAAATTGTTCAAATAAAAGTTGAGAGTTCGGAAAGAGAAGCTGAGTGCTGATGGAATCCAGAGGCCCCCGTTGCTTATGTTTCTATGCTACGCGCATAAGATCAGTGTTCTCAAATCACAACAAAATTTGTTAACACTATAAAAGTTGTTCGTCTTGCCGAGGAAACTTCAACCATGCCATTTTTTGATGACGCCATCGTCTTCACATGAATAATCGTACAAAAATAGAATGAAAAGGAAATATCACCATTTGTTCTACCTTATGCTACGCTTGAATCCTGGAATGTTATTTATTTACTATCTCGTGAATGTACCATGTAAAGAACAGATGACTAAGGTGTGTAAGGAACGTTGTGATAGTACTTCTTATTCATTTTCCGTCATGGAAAAAAAAATATACTTGAATTGAATATAAAATATACTTGATTCAAATATATTATTCTTGATTCGAGTATGAAACATACTTGATTCAAGTATATTTTATACTCAATTGGGGGATGGGTATTTCAATTCGGAGATGATGGTTTTGTATCAGGCCGGGTTATAGCAAACTCTCTTAAGAATGTTTATCCACAATCGCAAGTACTTAAAAAAAACAAGATTTGTTTTAACTGAGAGATGAAGATATTCCCTTCACTTTGATACAAATTTTCAATCCACCAACCCATGTTCATTATTTAGAAATGATATAGATGAAATGCACCAAATGCATGCGCGAACATGCGCTTATATGGGCTGGAATCATTCAAATATTCCCTCTTTTTGCCCGGGTACCCCAGATTTTTCTCTGGCCATTCGCGATCGCAACGTAGATGTGGGAGCCATCAAGTGGTCTGTAAACTAACTACTCTTGGGGGGCAACCAATGAGATCCCTAGGAGGGAACCAATGATGGAGCTCAACAAATGACATCAAAGAGAATCCAGTGATCTCATTGGTTGCCCGCCAAGAGTAGTTAGTGGAGAGATCACTTGATGGCTCCCACAGCTACGTTGCGATCGCAAATTGGATTCATTATGATTTTACACATTACCTTCTATTTTTATTTCTATTTTTAGAGTCTTCTAGTAGGTGGATTATCAATTTGAACATAAATTTCATAAGAGTCCGTGTATCAGAAACGAGACTGTTACGATTATTTTTTTTCACGTTAGTTTTATATGTTCTGCTGTCAACCGAAAAAATGCATAATTCTCCTTGGCCATGAAAAAAAAACATTTACCGACAATTTACCGACACTGACTAAACATCCTTAAGTGTAATACAAGAGTCAGGTACTACGTGTTGGAATATAAGGGTAAAAAAATGGAGGTTAAAAAATGAGGGTCAGACACGTATGAAAAAATCCTATAGGATTTTCTATAGCATATATAGCATATACGCGTGGAATATTAAGACCAAAATACACAAAGAAAAAAAGGGCATTAGCTTTAGAAAATTTTTTCTAAATTTTAGAAACCGTGGTTTCTAACCTGCAATTTTCAAAAATCTAAAAACTTTTTTCTCAGTTTTACAAAAAAATCGTTTAAAAATAATGATCAAAATTGGGATTAATTTTAAACCAAAAAATACTTAATTGTAGAAAAAATATTTTCTAAAATCTAGAAAATTTCTTCAATTTTTGAGGGGGGATTTTGCAAAGATGGATTTTGTAAAGATGTCAATTCAGAATTCACAACCAACAAAATTGAATCGGTGAGTTTTTCAAAAATATTTACGAAACTAAGGAAGGTAGCGGATTTTTACGAAAATTTGGGGCAAAAGGAGGGGGGTGCATTGAGAATTCACAAATTCACACGGTGTACGGAAAAAAACATTACACCCACTATTGTTCCGAACAGCGAACACGGCAGGTATTACAAAAAATAAATTGTGTTACACGTACGTGCGAAAAAGTTGAATTGTCCGCACTAGTAACACAATATACTATATTTCATTACTTGGGCGTAAAGCGAAATTCTACACACACTTCGCGTGCGCCAAATCCCAGTTGCCACACATTGTGATGAAAAATAGGCTTCGATACAATTGTGTAAAAGTGTTTTTTGACCCGTGGGACGTGTGTACCACTCTCCGAAGGGTCAAGGAACACTTTTCCCACGAGTGGCCGAGAAGAGACAGAATGAATTGAAATATGAGCCTGGAAGGGTCAAAATGAGCATCAGCTAGGGTCAGGATGAGTTAAAACAAGGGTCAGAAAGGGCCAGGATAAATCAAAATAAGGGTCAGGACGGCTCAAAACGAGGATAAAAGAAGGGCCAGGATGAGTCAAAATAAAGGTTTGGAAGGATAAAAATGAGGGTCAGGTCGGGCCAAAAGGGGATCGTATGAGGGTCATATGTGGATCATCAATCGATTTGAACAATGATATTTTTAGTCATTTTGCCGAGACTGAATCGGTCACTTGCTCTAAAAACACCATATTCTGATTCCTGACCTCAAAATTAGTTATCCTAACAAAAAAACTGGAAATTTTAATTCCCAGGATAACAATTCTGCCATAGGCAAGCAAAAAATGGCAGTTTCATATTCTTACCTTCAAATTCGTCCATGCATCAGAGTTTTCTTCCGATTGATATTTGTTATCCAATGTTCGTAAGACTCCAAAGAGCAACGTTGCCTATCCGTTTTACAATTCGTGAAATGAATCATCAAAAAATTGAAAACAAAATGAAACAAGCAGGGTTATAAGCTTTTTCGGCAGAAGCCATGTGGCATTTATTTTTTTGCTTCCGAATGGAAGCTGTGAAAATGCTAATTTTTTTTATTCTCTAATTTTGCTTGTATATGACTCAGAGTGGTCTGAAACGTCGAAATATGATGTGTTTAGACGATGTCTGTATGTATGTGTCTGCGTATGTGTGTGCGTTTGTCCAGAAATGTGTCAATAACTCCAAAACCGTAATTACAACAAACTTGAAATTTTGGCTCACAGTTGGTACCAACCAGATACGAATCTATGCTAAATCTCAGGCTGATCGGTTAAGTAGTTCCTGAGATGTAGCAATTTTTCAAAAATCGTTTTTCGCAAATATCTCAGGTACGGCTTGACCAATTTCATTTTCTTTTCAAAATATTTGTCAAGATGAGACCTATTTTACTGTATAGAAGTTCAATCACCCCGCTACGGAGAATTGAGTTTTATTTTCATTTTTTCATTTTGTTGCGAAATCGCTCGTTACCATGATAGCTTGAAAAATAATTGAGATAGAAACTTCAAACTTTGTATGATTGTAGATCCCAGGGTAACAAAGTTTGGTATTTTGAATGGGCGAAATAAAAAAAGCAATTACGGAGATATTCGACTTTGTATTTTTTTTTTTACANTTTTTTCATTTTGTTGCGAAATCGCTCGTTACCATGATAGCTTGAAAAATAATTGAGATAGAAACTTCAAACTTTGTATGATTGTAGATCCCAGGGTAACAAAGTTTGGTATTTTGAATGGGCGAAATAAAAAAAGCAATTACGGAGATATTCGACTTTGTATTTTTTTTTTACAGCCTCGGAGTCCCTTTTCGGGTCCCATTCGGCACTCTATCCAACCCTATGCATGCGGTTGTGGGTTCTACACTGTACCGCATTCGCACTTCTATAGAACATAGAAGTAGTATGGGGAAACGACAAAAAACCCATGCCGGTACAGGCGGTTCCTCTATTAGCAACCTCCCGCTCGCCAAAGCCTTCCGTTGAAAAATTCGGTTCCACGGGGAATCGAACTCACAACCTTCCGCACACTAGACTTGCGACTATTCCACTCGGCCACCGACTTCGGTTTCAACTTTGCATGTGAAAATTTTTTCGTTAATATCTCAAAAACCACTCAGCGGAATTCAATTTTTTTTTTCAAAATATTCGTTATAATGATGACTATCTGACCAAATTAAAATATAAGTACCGTTGCATTGAAAGTTTTCGAGATATTGCTTTTTTTCTATTTTTAGCTGATCAGCTTACTCGTGTGGCTATAATGTGGTTAGAACTTTATTTAACCATCTCAAATTTTGAGTAGTGATCGATACTATTTAGCTACATAATTCGAAAGAATTCGAGATTAATTTGTTCAGTAGTTCGTGAGATGGAACATTTTGTGAATAATCGTCTATTACGGCAATTACCGTGTTTTTCTTTAGTTATCGGATTTTTTTATCACAATTTCTTGGAATTTCATATTTCTAACATATTGCCATAACGAAATAATCCATTTATCTATTTATAGAATGTTTATTATAAAAATTGGAGTGAGTGAAATAATAGTACATTAGAGTACAAGGGCATAAATTTCGTTTTCAATGAATGTGTAGTTTACAGGCCGAGCCGAAGGCGAGTTCTATACACACATTCGTTGAAAACGAAATTTATTACCGAGTGCTCTATAATATTTTACGTCAAGTCGTGCAGAAGTCGAGTTTTGAGCAGGCTACGCGAAGCGCTTTAGCACTGGAAATCAAGTTTGCCTTCAATAGAAAAAATTCTCAAGTTTGACAATTTTACTCGCATTTTCCTTTGGCATGAGCCTTGAGGAATTAATTACGAATATTTTAAGATCAATTAGAATAAGCTACATGTGCCGAGAGCGGCAAAAAAATGGAGACCTATAATCTGACCAAATTTAAATTTAAAGAAAAATTATTTTAGCCAATCAATTACGCAATTTTCTAAAAATTAACCATCATAAAGGTGGCGCTGTAAATGTTTACATACAGACATGGTCACCAAACTTCATATTTTTTTTAATGGAATTGCTACGGATCCATTCAGAAGCATACTACCAATGAAATTAGTAGAAATTAAAAAAAAAAAGTAATAACATATAAAGTAACAATGAAATGGCTTCTGTCGGATAGGCTTCAACCTCTGCTTGTTTTTTTTCTACCAATTCCATTGGTAATAAGCTTCCGAATGGATCCGTACAATTTCGCAGATGATAACTACTCGGAAAGCTATTCATATTGGTAAGGGGAATAAACCACACCGACCCCCGGCCCCTCTCATAAATTTAAACATATAACTCTATCGAGTAGAAGAAGAAGAAACGTCGTCCTCTTGAAACGTATTTTCCCCAAAATATCTGATTCTGCGAACACGTGCAATTATACTCATCTCATGAACTGAAAATATAAATCCAATCCAAATTAGGCAAAAGGATTCACATTATATTTACATGAGACACAAGATCAACTATTGACCGTACTTTTACTTTTTTTTTTGATAATAAAAATAGTAGAAAATTTACACTTCTTAATAAAAAAATAGACCATACCGAACTCTACCTCTGTCATAGCTATGACATTTCATCAAATACAAAATACCATAAATTGTTGTTATGACTTTTTAAGTCATATAGAGACGTAAATCATTGATAAAATGACGATATGTAATTTTTTAGAAAAAAGATTTTTGGATAAATTGCTCTATGTATTTGGACGTACTGCATCGATTGACACAAAATTTTATACGTAACTGTGGCCTCATAATACAAATTAGTACCCAGAATCTTAGATGTCTAGACCAAGCTTGACGCGTATTATGGACACCATATTAACTTTAAAATGAAAAAATTAGAAAAACGCTGATATCTCGAAAACTTTGTATGGGCGGGTATACATATTTTGATTCATCTTGATATAAGATATCGTGACAAGTATTTTGAAAAAAAAAGTGAATTGGCCCAGTAGTTTAGAAGATATTAAGCATAACAGTTTTTCACAAAAAATTGAATATCTTCTAAACTACTTATCCGATTCAGCTCGAGAATAATATAGTTCTGTAGTATCATAAGAGCTAGAATCCTACCAAATTTGAACTTCCTATCTTGAATTTTCAGCGAGTTAACGTTTCCACAACGATTTCCTAGTAAAAATGAAAAATGCCGATTATTACTCAACCGACCCTAGTTACGCAACAATATTTTGATTCGATAGATATTATCGTAAGGAATACTTTCCCATCAAAAAACTTCAATTCGGTCGCGTAGTTTATGAGATATTAAGGAAAAATTTTTTTGAGAAATTGCTATATCTCGGAAACTACTAGGCCGATTAAGCTGAACTTGCGCCCGCAAATGCTCCAAAGTAATACCAATTATCCGACAAAATTTCAGATTTTAGAATGGAAGCCTTGTAATCGATGATTTTTACCATCTCGTAATTTTACTCGGAAATGATGTAGAATGTCATGAAACGTGAAAATATGATGTTTTTAGAAAATGTATGTATGTCAGAATGTGTATGCCGATTTTTCGGAAATTTTTCATAAATCCCCCCGAAAAAAGTACTAAAGTTTGAGCTAACAATCTGAAATTTTGTCGGATAATTGATATTACTTTTGAGCATTTGTGGACGCAAGTTCAGCTTAATCGGACCAGTAGTTTCCGAGATATAGCAATTTCTCAAAAATCTTTTTTCCTTAATATCTCGTAAACTACGTGACCGAATTGAAGTTTTTTTACGGAAAAGTATTGCTTACGATAATCTATCGAATCAAACGTAACTCGGGTCAGTTTAGTAATAATCGGCAATTTCCATTTTTACTAGGAAATCGTTGTGGAAACGATAACTCGCGGAAAATTCAAGATCAGAAGTTGAAATTAAGTAGGATTGTAGCTCTTATGATACTGCAGAACTGTATTGTTCACGAGCTGAATCAGATAAATAGTTTAGAAGATACTCAACTTTTTGTGAAAAACTGTTATGATTAATATCTCCTAAACTATTGGGCCGATTCACTTTTTTTCAAAATATTTATCACGATATTTTCTATGAAGATCAATAAAAATATGTATGCCTATACAAAGTTTTCGGGATATCAGCGTTTTTCTAATTTTTTCATTTTAAAGTTAATGTGGTGTCCATAATACGCGTCAAGCTTGGTCTAGACATCTGAGATTCTGTGTACTAATTTGTATTATGAACCCACAGTTATGTATAAAATTTTGCGTCAATCGATTCAGTATATCCGGGCATAAAGCAATTTATCCAAAAATCTTTTTTTCTAAAAAATTACACATCGTCATTTTATCAATGATTTTCATCTCTATATGACTTGAAAAGTCATAACAACAATTTATCATATTTTGTATTTGATGAAATGTCATAGCTATGACAGAGGTAGAAGTTAAAATTTGGTAAAATTGTAGCTCTTATGACATTACAGAATGAAATTGTATAGCTCTGACAGACTCAGAGGTTGGTGTGGTTTATTCCCTTTACCAATATGAATAGCTTTTTGAGTAGTTATCATCGGCGAAATTGTACGGATCTATTCGGAAGCTTATTACCAATAGAATTGGTAGAAAAAAAAAAGTAAATGTCACATGGCTTCTGCCAAAAAGGCTTACAACCCTGCTTGTTTCGGGGAAATTTATAAAATATTTCCGAAAAATCGGCATATACATTCCGACATGCATACATAAAGTAAACGGGCCTACACCCATGTAGTTAAGGTTATCATTTTGTATTTCGGGTATTGCTCTAAAAACACTCATGAAGACGTTTTTCCCCCCAGCAAATATCAAAGAGTGAATCTTTTAGAGTCAAAATTTACAATAATTTATCACATTTAATATTTTTTTAAAGAAAAAATGACCAATAAACGAGAAGAGTTCAATGACCCGATGCTCGGCTGTCTGTCCCCATACTGGTTGAACCCTTGCCCCTATTCTCATTGAAGGTAATCTCGAATAGCTAGTACAATTCAATCAACCAAATACCGTGAATACTTGAAAATAAATTTTAATGAGTAAGACAACGCAAATACACGTCAAGCATGTTCATCTTTATTTGAACTATAACAAACAATATAACACATTTTTTTCAAGTAATACATAAAACTATGGTTCTATAGCTATTTCTCTCTCCATTTCCAGACCAATTTCTGGGTTCATATCCAGCTTAGTTTTAATTTTTTTTTAGAGGATTTTCCTTTGATTCTCCCTCTACATGTACTACTTGCTTCCTCTTCCTAATGTTCTGGGCTAGAAGAGTTTTCTTCTCAAGTCGTTCCTGTACTTTCAAGAGGCGCTTCTCCTCTTTCTCTCTTCTCTCTCTTCTTTGTTCCTCTTTTTTTCTTCAGCAGCCTGCAACCATTCTCTCCTTCTCTCTTCAATCTCACGTTTTTTTTTGCATAATCGCTTCCTTTCTCAGAATTTTCTTCTGTGCAATCTCTTCACATCCACGGATCTTTTCCTGTTCTTTACGGATTCGATCGTTTTGCCAGGCAAGTGAAGTAATCACTGATGGAGTTTTTTCTTTTTTGACCTTTTTCTGTGTTTTTTTGGAGCATGGTTTTCCAGACCAGAACTCAACAGCGGGAGCAGAGGTAGATATTTTTGACGATGGGAGGAAATTCAGAGGAGAGGCACAAGTCTCTGGAGATGCTCACAGAGCTCGAGTAAGAGTGACAGGGGGGACGACGTTGTGGAGCCAGACTGAAGCTTGTGACCATTCGGAGGAGACAGTAATAGGAGCTTGTGATGGTTTAGGTGGAGCCCGAGAAACATTCAGACGGATGACAGTCGCCCTAACAGGTGGAGACTGAGATGCGAGTTTGGGAGGATTCAGTAAGCTCATGGTGGTACTACGCCATGTTGTTAGAGCTTGGGGTTTAGCATGATTGGAATCGGAGACAGTCGAAAAACTTTGTGGCAGTGGTGATGATGATACAGGCAATGTTTGGGCCAGAAAAGTTGAACTTTCATAGTGGTTTGGTATTAGATTTTCGCCTGAATAGTTCTGAATATTCTGAGCGACAAAAGGAGTTTTATTTTCCGGGTTAGAAATCAGGGTTACAGAAGCCTGGAAAATAGGCTCTGAGGGGGTTGATTCTCTACTTCTAGTCATTGAAGTAAGAACGTTTCCGTCAAGAGGATCATCAAGCGAATGGGCTTAACATTGGAGTCATTTCTCACATTTTGAACTTCAAATTTACCAACTACAAAATGCAAAAATTCAAAAATCTTTAGTATCGATGAATGGTGAAGATTGTGAAGATGCCAGTCATGAGAATTGAAATACCAATATTCCCAACGTTAGAGGCATCAAATGTTCCATCATCGTCACTGTAAACGAATGGGATAGATTGTATATCAAGATCTTCAACAGATTCAAACGAATTGTCCCCTGGAAAATAGTTGGGAATTGTTGCTTCGGATTCGTCAGTCATTTCCACGTGCGCCACAGTAATATCTGAAGTTCTTGAAACCGGAACCGCTTCGTTGTCATTGTTTGGTTGGTTCTGCTGGGCATTGGGCGGTAAGTTTGTGTTCTCTTCCGCGGAAGGATGACCAATAGGTCTGAGGAGAAAACATGAATGGAAGTATTGAAGATGGTAGATATCAGAGATTTTGATGAGTAAAAAATTGAAAAGAATAAAGTACTTTTAGTGATATTGGCCCATAACAAGAAGAGATTTTTATTTGCTAGATCTCTTTTCCACTGTCCGTGACACCCAATTCTCTTGAATCCTGCCAGAACCGTTGGAGCCATGTAATGGTCGAAAGAGAAAACAACGTCGTTCACTCTTGGTGCTGGTTCTTCGGGAGCTGCATGTTCCGGGTGCAGTGCATCAGTGTCGTCTTTTTTTGTTTTCGAATTGTCATAATTGAATCGATCTGGCGAGAAAGGATACAAACCACACGTGCGGAATCCATTCTCGGCAATCTCGGGTATATTCAGGGTTTGTATGGTTTTTTCAAGGAGAGGAGCGAAATCCTCCTTCTTTAAGCGTCTTTCATCATTATCCATTCTCCACTAAATAATTTTTTGGCGCCACGCTCCTTGGAGAGGGCGGAAAAATGCTACATCCAATGGCTGAATCAAATGGGTGGCATTGGGATGGAATGCAATCAATACAATCCCTTTTTCACTGCAGAACTGACTCGTTGGTAATGTCATGTGAGAAGAGTATCCATCAACGAACAGGACCACTGGCAATTTAATATTATTCTCTTGCACCCATGGGAAGAATACATTTGCGATATATTCGTAGAAGCTCTCCCCGGTCATCCACCCACTTTCAGTTCTTCCAACTCCAAGTAGGATTGACACTGTTACTAATAATCGCAGGGATTCTTTCATAAGTGAATATTATTCTAGGTGGTCCCAATGTACCAGCAGCGTTGATAATGAAAAGGGTGGTGAGGCATTCTTTTTCATCGTTATGTACAAAATTGTAGACCTCCTTTTCTCCTCTCTTCACCAACACTTTCCTACCTTTCGGGTAGAGAAAAAATGCTGACTCGTCACAATTAAAAACTTTGCCAAAAAAAATCAAATTTCCAAATCAAAAAATCAAATTTTGCTCAATCAAGTGCTCTTGCACCTCCTTGAACCAATCACGGAGTGCTGTTTCGGTGACAGTCACTCTAGACATAGTCAGATTTTGGGAGACACGCGAGGTCAGTTGAGGATGGCGACGCATGAATCCGTTGTACCAACTCCGCCCAGGTTGTCCATCTGTGAACGGATTCGCTCCCTTTAATTCCTTCACAAGGGCCGCTTCGTAGTTCAGTAGAATTTCTTTAGTGACTAGGAACCCACGCTTGTGCATTTGCAATATCCAGGAACCACTTGAACCACTTGGTTTTCTTCATTCCTAGTTAAAATCGTAGGTAGTCCTCCTCTCTTTAGGATAGGTGTGCCGGGGAGCTTACACTTGTTCCTTAGGGAATTCACTGGGATTTTGTATTGAATGCTGACGTCTATTTTTCTATTTCTCTCCCTCACCGCTGCCACTGCTTTAATGAAATCTTCCTGCGTTTAATTCCATCGTTTAGAACTAGATATTGGCCTCACTATCTCTGTAATCTGCAACATAAATTTAAATTGCATTTTTGCCGCCTGACATTGCTGTTTCCCAGGTTAGGTAACCAAATTTTGAGATAATTTCAATCGCGGGGACTTTTTAACTCATAGATTATGGGGGAAATTAATTAAAACATGAGTGAAATCGCATGTTTGTCCCAATTATGCTATTTCTCTATTTAATTGAATTTTTCATAGTTCCAGTTTATTGACAGTTGTGAGCCATTTGCAGGGCGAACATAGGATCAACTCAATTTTCATTGTACCTATCATTTCAATGACCGATATTTTGCATAAATATCAATATAACAGTATAATAACTATTGAAAATTCTAGTCCAAAATACTGGGAACCTCACCAACAAGGATTATCGCATCATTATGCCATTTTAATAGAAATATCAGCTGCTGAAAATTTTGAAATTCTTCACCTACCATCTAAGAATTCACTCCTCTGCAGCCGCAATTGACTTGAGTGGGACTTTTCTCCTATTCTTGTTAATCAATCACCATTTATTGCTTCTAGTCACTTCTGTCATGAATTAAATTAACTAATTCAATGACATTTCGCACGCAATGACTTCACAAAATTGTAAAAATCACTTAGATGTCACAGCTGAGGACAAGTGAACAGTGATAGGAACAGAACTGAGCATAGGAACATTCACCTTACACTTCTTGGATTGCTTTCGCATTACGTCCAAAAAGTGTTTGTTTCGAGTAGTTTAAGAGGGCAAGAGAATTAAAAAAAGAACTACCGAAAAGTGAGCAAATTTAAGCTCTACAAATTCTCTTTGTTTAGTGAAACCTGAGGCTCAAAAGTTTTTACCACAAAATCCTTCGCACCATGAAAGTGTTATGGAATAAGTTGAGGGTGATTTGAGGATAAATAATGAAAATATATGTTTCAAAGTATGAGCATCATAGCGACGCACAAACTCGTCAACCATCTTGTATTTTTAATCATTTATCGAAATTATTTGTCCGTCTCAGAGCACCCTCAAGTTGTTCCATAACACTTTTGTGGTGCCAGGGATTTGTAAAAGCTTAAAAAATATCAATCGGATAAAAACTGGTGCAAAATCGATTTTGAAGGTAAAAACATGGAAAACGTTTTTCGTTGCGTCATAATTTTTACTACTTTTCAACATATCCCATCATATATCAAGAGTCAGTAGATAAGCTAAGCGGGTTCTGGATACTACTTCATCCAACCGCCAGCAGGGGCGCCACCGTCGTGGAAGGTTCTGGAATGGTGGCGCCACCGTCGCGGAAGGTACGAGAAGGATGACGTCATCGATGAGTCATTGACTCGCGTGGTGGGGCGAATCCTTTTAAGACCTGTTGGGACTTGTATGAAATATAATGACCTGTTGAAACTTGCATGAAATCGAATATTAGCGCCACCGTCGCGGAAGGTTCGAGACGGATGACGTCATCGATGAGTCATCGACTTGCATGGTGGGGGAACCGTCTTGGTGGGACTTGTATGAAATATAATGACCTGTTGAAACTTGCATGAAATCGAATATTAGCGCCACCGTCGCGGAAGGTTCGAGACGGATGACGTCATCGATGAGTCATCGACTTGCATGGTGGGGGAACCGTCTTGGTGGGACTTGTATGAAATATAATGACCTGTTGAAACTTGCATGAAATCGAATATTAGCGCCACCGTCGCGGAAGGTTCGAGACGGATGACGTCATCGATGAGTCATCGACTTGCATGGTGGGGGAACCGTCTTGGTGGGACTTGTATGAAATATAATACTATGAAAACCTGTCGACACATGGATAAAATTGGATATTGCCGCCACAATCGCGGAAATTTCGAGATGAATGACGTCATCGATGAGTCATCGACTTGCACGGTGGCAGAACTCCCCGTAAGTCCTAAACATGTGCAAATATTTAACAACATTTACAAACATTTTGCAAACATTGGACAACATTTGCAAACATCACCTAATATACAATGAGTGACACCAATTTCATCCCTCAGCACCTGTTAGGGAGGGAGGAGTGAATTTTTGAAAGAGCGAAGAGATTGAAAAAAAAAATTTTTTTTCAATTCACAAATTTATTCCTCCCACCCTAATTGCGACTAAGGGATGAAATTTGTGTCACGTATTGAGTATTAAATGCTCAACACGTTGGCACAAATTTCATCCCTTAGTCGCAGTTAGGGTCGGAGGAATGAATTTTTGAATTGAAAAAAAAATTTTTTTTTCAATTCAAAAATTCATTCCTCCGACCCTAACTGCGACTAAGGGATGAAATTTGTGCCAACGTGTTGAGCATTTAATACTCAATACGTGACACAAATTTCATCCCTTAGTCGCAGTTAGGGTCGGAGGAGTAAATTTTTGAAAAAGCGAAGAGATTGAANATTTCATCCCTTAGCGCCTGCTAGGGAGGGAGGAGTAAATTTTTGAAAGAAANCACCCTAATTGCGACTAAGGGATGAAATTTGTGTCAACGTGTTTAGCATTTAATACACAATGAGTGACACAAATTTCATCCCTTAGCGCCTGCTAGGGAGGGAGGAGTAAATTTTTGAAAGAAAGAAAAGATTGAAAAAAAATTTTTTTTTCAAATGAATTCTCTAAAGTGCGGAAGAAGAAGAAGAATTCTATTCTTCTAAAGTGCGGAGATTGAAAAAAAAATTTTTTTTTCAATTCAAAAATTCATTCCTCCGACCCTAACTGCGACTAAGGGATGAAATTTGTGTCAACGTGTTTAGCATTTAATACACAATGAGTGACACAAATTTCATCCCTTAGCGCCTGCTAGGGAGGGAGGAGTGAATTTTTGAAAGAGCGAAGAGATTGAGAAAAAAATTTTTTTTTCAAATGAATTCTCTAAAGTGCGGAAGAAGAAGAAGAATTCTATTCTTCTAAAGTGCGGAGATTGAAAAAAAAATTTTTTTTTCAATTGAAAAATTCATTCCTCCGACCCTAACTGCGACTAAGGAATGAAATTTGCGCCAACGTGTTAAGCATTCNTGAAAAAAAAAATTTTTTCAAATGAATTCTCCAAAGTGCGGAGATTGAAAGAAAAAATTTTTTTTCAATTCAAAACTTCATTCCTCCGACCCTAACTGCGACTAAGGGATGAAATTTGTGCCAACGTGTTGAGCATTTAATAC
>NW_021680509.1:76779-78341 GCF_001412515.2 Diachasma alloeum
GGGGAAAGCGCGTCTCGTTTGAAAATTCATCCCACCCCCCCTAATTATAGCTAAGGAATGAAACTTGTGTCACTTATTGAGTATTAAATGGTCAATTCAATGACATGAGTTTTATCCCTTTGCGCCTTTTGGGGACGGAGGAGTGACTTTTTGAAGGCACGTGGTCGCCCTCCAGGGCATTCAATATTCAATAATTTCCTGTCAAATCGATTACCTGTAAAGAAAGAAAATAAATAAGCCTTTTGCAGAGATTATTGGTGTTTTTTTCAAATTTTATCCTCTTTCTTTTACTTACACCCTCTTTTGTTCATATACAAAATGTTGTCAATTGTTTGATCTCTTTTTTTCCCCCTCCGCCGTTCATGACAACATCAACTGACGATCGTGTATTGTTTTTGAGGGAAGCCCAATTTCCATTCCGATCATTTTGCCTCGTGATTCCGTTCGTAGCTTTTATCGTGCCAATGGCGTTCACTGCTCGAGAATATCGCGATATGCATTTTGTGTATGGTGAGTATGGTGGAGTTGCCTGACGAGCAGCGGAGAGGTACAAGGAGAGACCCTGATCGTCAGGCACCCGATCATCAGGTATTTCCTCTCTTTCATGAGCGGATGGCAGAAACTGGTTGTCTCCTTCCTTGCCGTGGCGCAGGACGTCCTACCGGACGTGCTCGAAATGACCTGGAAGAGGCAGTCCTCAACGAAATCGAGGACGACCCCACGACAAGTGTAAGGAGGATTGCTGGACGCATTAATACGAATAGTACCAAGGTGTTCCGCATCATCAACGAAGAAGGCTTCCACCCTTACCATTTGTGCCCTACACAGGAGCTGATGCCGGGAGATCTTGAGGCACGCATCGAGTATTGTCGATTTATCCTCGAGAATCATCGACGCGATCCTCATTTTCTGTTCAATGTGTGTTGGACAGATGAGTCCTGTTTCACAAGGCAGGGAATTTTCAACATGCACAATTATCACCATTGGGCATTAGAGAATCCCCACCTTGCCAGGGCTCATTCTTTCCAGCACCAGTGGCAAAGGCTGAATGTGTGGGGTGCAATTTTAAATGATGAGGTGCACATTCGATTAGTTCCTGATCCACTCAATGTAAGTATCGATTATTTATCATGACGAAGATAATTAAGATTTTTTTCTTTCAATTGAAAGATCATCATTCCAGATTTTTTTTCAGGGGGAGAACTATCTGATGTTTCTGGAGGAAACCTTACCGGAATTGCTCGGAGATGGCCCAGGAAACAGGTGTGTGGTTTCAGCAAGATGGTGCTCCTACTCATCACACCAGAGCAGTCACCGGAATGCTGAACCAATGGTTTCCAGAGAGATGGATCGGGAGAGCTGGACCAGTTGGTTGGCCTCTTCGGTAAGTGACGAATATCTCTAATCTTCCAATAATCGTGCGCTGTTCAAAATCAAATTACTATTTCTCCCACAGATCACCAGATTTGACGCTCCTAGATTTTTTTATTTGGGGAACTCTCAAAGAAAAAATTTATGCGCAGGTAGTCAACGATCCGGAGGATTTGGTGGCCCGCCTGCAT
>NW_021680509.1:78506-78924 GCF_001412515.2 Diachasma alloeum
AAAATCAAATTACTATTTCTCCCACAGATCACCAGATTTGACGCCCCTAGATTTTTTTATTTGGGGAACTCTCAAAGAAAAAATTTATGCGCAGGTAGTCAACGATCCGGAGGATTTGGTGGCCCGCCTGCATTGAGCAGTAGCTGATCTGACGCAGGAGGAGTTGGAGAATGCTCGCCAAGCTATAGTTCGTCGTGCAGAACTATGCTTAGAAAATGACGGTGGCCTTTTTGAAAACCTGTGCTGAGCATCCCATCTCCATCCACGAACCCATTTGCCCTTTTCAGGGCCAAATCCTTAAGCCCATCGGCCCTTTTCAGGGCCAAGTTTTTAAGCCCGTCGGCCCATTTCAGGGTTCCAAAAAATCCAACGACGGAAATCCTTGATTCTCCAATAATTCCACTCCTTTCCTTTTCAG
>NW_021680509.1:78954-80186 GCF_001412515.2 Diachasma alloeum
TTTTTTTCAATTTCTTTGCGCTTTCAAAAATTCACTCCTCCCTCCCTATTGGGCGCTAAGGGATGACATTTGTGTCACTCATTGAGTATGAAATGCTCAACGCGTTGGCATAAATTTCATCTCTTAGTCGCACTTGGGGTTGGAGAAATGAATTTTTGAAATAAAAAAAAAAATTTTTTTTTCAATCTCCGCACTTTGGAGAATTCATTTGAAAAAAAATTTTTTTTTCAATCTCTTCGGTCTTTCAAAAATTTACTCCTCCCTGCCTAACTGGCGCTAAGGGATGAAATTTGTGTCACTCATTGTGTATTAAATGCTCAATACGTTGGCACAAATTTCATCCCTTAGTCGTATTTAGGATCGGAGGAATGAATTGTAGAATTGAAAAAAAAAATTTTTTTCAGGCTTTGCACTTTGGAGAATTCATTTGAAAAAAAATTTTGTTTTCAATCTCTTCACTCTTTCAAAAATTCACTCCTCCCTCCCTAACAGGTGCTAAGGGATGAAATTTGTGTCACGTATTGAGTATTAAATGCTCAACACGTTGGCACAAATTTCATCCCTTAGTCGCATTTAGGGTCGTAGGAATAAATTTTTGAATTGAAAAAAAATTTAAAAAATTTTTTTTTCCATCTCTTCGCACTTTAAAAAATTCACACCTCCCTCTCTAACTGGCCCAGAGGGATAAAATTATGTGTCACTTATTGAGTATTAGATGCTCAATACGTTGGAACAAATTTCATCTCTTAGTCGTATTTAGGATCGGAGGAATGAATTTTAGAATTGAAAAAAAATTTTTTTTTCAGTCTTTGCACTTTGGAGAATTCATTTGAAAAAATTTTTGTTTTCAATCTCTTCGCTCTTTCAAAAATTCACTCCTCCCTCCCTAACAGGTGCTAAGGGAGGACATTTGTGTCACTCATTGAGTATTAAATGCTCAACACGTTGGCATAAATTTCATCCCTTAGTCGCAGTTAGGATTGGAGGAATGAATTTTAGAATTGAAAAAAAAAATTTTTTTTCAATCTCCGCACTTTGGAGAATTCATTTGAAAAAAATTTTTGTTTTCAATCTCTTCGCTCTTTCAAAAATTCACTCCTCCCTCCCTAACAGGTGCTAAGGGAGGACATTTGTGTCACTCATTGAGTATTAAATGCTCAACACGTTGGCATAAATTTCATCCCTTAGTCGCAGTTAGGATTGGAGGAATGAATTTTAGAATTGAAAAAAAA
>NW_021680509.1:80268-81477 GCF_001412515.2 Diachasma alloeum
CTTAGTCGCAGTTAGGGTCGGAGAAATGAATTTTTGAATTGAAAAAAAAATTTTCTTTTTCAATCTCCGCACTTTAGAGAACTCATTTGAAAAAAATTTTTTTTTTTCAATCGCTTCGCTCGTTCCAAAATTCACTCTTCCCTCCCTAACAGGTGCTGAGGGATGAAATTTGTGTCACTCATTGTGTATTAAATGCTCAACACGTTGGCACAAATTTCATCCCTTAGTCGCAGTTAGGGTCGGAGGAATGAATTTTTGAATTGAAAAAAAAAATTTTTTTTCAATCTCCGCACTTTGGAGAATTCATTTGAAAAAAAATTTTTTTTTCAATCTCTTCGCTCTTTCAAAAATTCACTCCTCCCTCCCTAACAGGTGCTAAGGGATGAAATTTGTGTCACGTATTGAGTATTAAATGCTCAACACGTTGGCACAAATTTCATCCCTTAGTCGCAGTTAGGGTCGGAGGAATGAATTTTTGAATTGAAAAAAAAAATTTTTTTTCAATCTCCGCACTTTGGAGAATTCATTTGAAAAAAATTTTTGTTTTCAATCTCCTCGCTCTTTTAAAAATTCACTCCTCCCTCCCTAACAGGTGCTAAGGGATGAAATTTGTGTCACTCATTGTGTATTAAATGCTCAACACGTTGGCACAAATTTCATCCCTTAGTCGCACTTAGGGTCGGAGGAATGAATTTTTGAATTGAAAAAAAAATTTTTTTTTCTATCTCTTCGCACTTTAAAAAATTCTCTTCTCCCTCCCTAACTGGCTCAAAGGGATAAAATTTGTGTCACTTATTGAGTATTAAATGCTCAACACGTTGGCATAAATTTCATCCCTTAGTCGCAGTTAGGATCGGAGGAATGAATTATAGAATTGAAAAAAAATTTTTTTTTTCAATCTCCGCACTTTGGAGAATTCATTTGAAAAAAAAATTTTTTTTCAATCTCTTGGCTCTTTCAAAAATTCGCTCCTCCCTCCCTAACAGGTGCTAAGCGATGAAATTTGTGTCACTCATTGAGTATTAAATGCTCAACACGTTGGCACAAATTTCATCCCTTAGTTGCACTTAGGGTCGAAGGAATGAATTTTTTAATTGAAAAAAAAAAAATTTTTTTCAATCTCTTGGCTCTTTCAAAAATTCGCTCCTCCCTCCCTAACAGGTGCTAAGCGATGAAATTTGTGTCACTCATTGAGTATTAAATGCTCAA
>NW_021680509.1:83592-116151 GCF_001412515.2 Diachasma alloeum
CAATATCGTTGCGCTCTTTTGTCTCGTAGAATGGTGGGGCGGGCACACACACATATGCTGCATATCACATGGATGTGCGCCCGCTTAAAAATCACTCCCCATTGGCCCACCCTTAATTGCCAATAACTTTTTAGGGGTGAGTCTGATCAAAAAGTGCAACAGGACTTTTCAGCTCAGAATCCCCCCCGCTCCTAGGGTGTTCAGATGTACATGTACTTCTGAAACACCCTGTATAACGCGCTTGCCCTATCCATTCCGCATTCAATCTGAGTCCCAGTTCCATTGATTGAACCTCGTATCCTACAGTGATATAAACTGTTACCATAATGTGTTATCATAATTGTCTTCATAAAGAGAATGATGGGGAATCCAGCACTGATGAGGAAATGATCCGTGAGTCTTTCAATAAGGATTGTCATTTATTCGCAAAATACCTAGTAACTGACTTACATTGTTTATGGGACAATTATGAAGTATTGAAAGCTGAGCGACATCCTGATTGGACAACTAATTGTTCTCATTGTACAACTCGACTTGAGGGATTATCTCACATAATCCAGAGCATCAATAATTTGGGAATTTTGAAAAAATTCTGCGAGGAGCTGAGAGATAAAATCACCAACGTGGAGGAGGATGAATTGGAGGTAAGGAGTGTCAATGAAATTCAATGGTTGCACTCAGTTCCATCATACTGCCTCAATGACAGTGAAGTTGTGGAGAAATTATTGATTCACGCACCACCTGATCTTCCACCATTGGGGGAATTCATCTATTAACTTCGCAAAAACTTGAGAGATCTGTACTCCAAGTTCGAACGTAACAAGGATTATCCTTGTGATAACTTATCTCAAACTCTGGAGATAATCAAAGGACATTTCCAAAACTTGCGAGTTTCAATTGAACTCCTGAGTTTTCAGTATGATATATTTTTCGCTTCTCGTGCTCATCCGCCTGCTGATTTGATTTGAATGATGATGGGTAAGAGTGCTGCAGAAAAGGATCAATAAGAAAAGATGATGAAATGAATTGATTCCCAATTAGAGCCACAGATCCATTTAATGTTGCATTGGTACTATGCATATCGATCTGCTCGTCGAGGTCCATGGGAGGAGATAGCTCGAGACCGCCATCGTTTTCAACGCCGGATAAATTTGTGTGAAAAAATGTTGAACCTTATATTATTACCAAAGCACAATCTGTTTTCGGGACTCATTTCAGCTCGTTTTGAATTGATAATGCTATTTTATTGTATGTATGACCATGAGGAGAAAAATGTTTGTAACAATAAAACCAAGAATTTTTATTTAAAAAAAAATAAACAAAAACATTTATTTATAATGTACAGTATTATATTTATTTTTTTTACATTAACTTCTTAACCCCACCACTGATAGGATTATATTCAACAATTCGATCATGGAGGATGAGGCAGTACGCTGATGTGCTGGCTGAAAAAGGCCAAGAGCACTCAAACTCCAGACGAATATCAACTAGGCCAGTTTTCAAATACTCATTCTGCTTAGAACAATCGATTACAATTAAAGGAGCATTTGTTATGAATTTTTCTCTATTTAATAACTGTTCAGATTCCTTTCCATAATAAGAATCTTGAAAGTTCACATACATATTGTATAGTGTAGAATACTGATTGTGAGCAATATCTAAATTCAAATTTCCGTATGGATAGTTTTGCGAGTGGAGGAAAAGCGTTACATCCCGGATGTTGCAATGATCAAAGTGACTGGCATTAGCTGTCTGGATGTTTTTACGATTGGTTTGAGATCCAAGGATAACATATCGAGGTTTCTCCAATTGAGATGATGTCTTTACAACCCAAACATGTTTCGAGGTTGCGGGGAGCAGAGGGTACTCATACAATTCCCATGTATGAAAGCCCATCATGATAGGTGTGTCTTTTGCGATGAAATTAAGCAGCTTCACTTTGCGCTCATCAGAGACTTTAACGTAGTGAATTAACCACTCAATCTTTTGGAAGTTGATCTTCCCTTTCTCCTCAGGGCTTGCTTGGTCGATAGGTCTCTGAAGTACTGCACTGATGTCTGTTTTCGGTCTCGTAATAATGAGTTCATGTTTTGGATTCACAACAATTTTCTGATAATCTTCGGCAAAGCCAAATAGCAGGCTTAATAGTATAGAGATGTCGAAATATCCTGCGTTATCAGTGATTGTCTCATCACTATCCATGCTATCATTCTTAAGCCAACCGGCATTCTCCATTAGGAACCATTGGTTAAGACTTTGAGAAACGTAGTTTTTTATGAGATTCGTTAAACCCACATTTTTTGCTCGATCACCCTCTGTTCCATTGAGCTCACACCGAATTTCCTCGAAAAAATTACAGATGGCATTGCTCACGAATCTTGTCCTCTGTGTTGGTGTTGTCCCATTGTCAGTGGTCAATCGACCATAAATATGTAGATGGCTCTTACTAGGTAATAAACATAAATCTTTATGTTGCACACTAATTGAGATTTCATCATTATTACCATACGTTGATGACCCGAAGGGTTGATGTGTATGCATCTCATAGTGAGATACCGACTCGTCTAAGACGATAGATTTTTGAATTTTCTAGATGTCTTCCATTTTTGTTTGTTATCTATGATAGAATTCACACTCGAGGTCTCAAATTTAAACTCTTAAGGAACTGGATGCTCTCACATGTTAACGGTTTGCTAGGTCTTTGAGGACTGCTCATCCTTCGGGGAGATGACTCCCTTTTATAACTCTTCCCAATCTTGGTGTGGAAAACGATACCCATTAGGTCCGTTTGATGTGAAGTCTTATTGTTATTATTTCTCCTCGGAAATCTAATAATTCACCGTCTTGATCTACAAATTTCAGCTGAAGATGATCTATTGCTTGGACCACGATCGGAAGATAAATGAGATTTTTCGGGACTTCGATAATCTTATATCCTGGTGGCACAGTGGGAAAGAATTCATGGATAATATGAACCTTCTTGCCATTAACATAAGCACCTCCAGTGATGTTACACTCCACACACATAGAATTCAGCTTGAGAATACTTACTGGCAAATCCGATACGTGGGTTTTATCAGGTGATAAGATTCTATTTTTGAATCCGATTAGTCTACCAATTGAATCAGAGGGTTCAAAATTAATTGTATGATCACTTTTGATTTTACTGCACAAAGTATTGTTATTGGTTTTCAAGCTATCGCACCTCCTCTTTTTTCCAGAACCTTTTGCAAATAATTTTGAATATCTTCAATCTCATAACTGCCTGCTGGAATGTTAATCGTATACTCATTATATTAGCAGAGTAGTAGAATTTATTATTCCTTTCTCTGATATTTGGAATCGAATTGAATGTCAGTAATTCAACAAGAGCCAAACTATAGTGATGATTGAGGGATAATTCAATGGGAGGGGGGGGGATAATTCGCTTCCAAAATGGAAGACGTGCCTGACAGTGTCAACGTGAAAGTTTCGTCCATGGCTGTCTGCTATGAAATAACTTGATACATCAATATCTGCGATATTTATAACTGTCCATTGAGAAACTTAAGGCATGGATGACCGCATATAATTGTGTCACATTCTTGATACTTTTGATGATTATATTTAATAAGGCTACCAACACCGAAATAATTCATCAATTCTTTTGGTGGTTGTAAATCCCCAAAACTATCAAAATAAATAACTTCATTGTTCCGTTCCTTGTATGCCACCCAGTGAGTGCCGGGACCATCTCTATTATTTGAATTCACTATAGCTGATGCGTTTTGCCGAGGTCCGCTTTTAGGCAATGCATTTCTCATATAAACCCCTCGAAAATATGGAATTTTCATGAGTTTGCAGAACTTTATGATATCGGCATTGCTGAGGGCTCGGTGGGGGAGCTTTGAGTTTTTTGGTTTTAAATGAAGTCCCAATCCTGTGTTATAAAGCTTCAAATGCAGTCCATTGCCCATGGCGATTGCTTTCATGGCCTGATTGTGGCGTTTACTCTCCTCAAGATAGTGCTTAGCTGCTTTTGCATCGTTCACAGCTTTTGTGATTCCTGCGGCGCCTCCGGCTAAAGCTCCCGTGGCACTCAAACCAGCAAATAAGGGAATGAAGAACGGTAGTACTCCACCAATTTTTCCGGGTACTGGTAATATTCTTGGTGATTTTACAANTGGCACTTAAACCAGCAAATAAGGGAATGAAGAACGGTAGTACTCCACCAATTTTTCCGGGTACTGGTAATATTCTTGGTGATTTTACAAAACGCTTTCTGAACGAGCATGAAGAAGTGATAAAACCGGAAGATGCGCATCCTAATTCCATTTTCATCTTTGATGATGTTGCATGTGAAAGACAAGATAATATGCGCGCATTTTTTTGTATAGGACGACATCGAAATATTGATTGTTTCTATCTTTGTCAGATATATACACGTATCCCAAAACATCTTGTACGTGATAATGCAAATTTATTAATCTTATTCAAGCAAGATGATAAGAATCTGCGACATATATATGAAGATCATGTCAATACAGATATGTCCTACAACCAATTCAAAGATATATGTTCCTCATGTTGGAATGCTGATAAATACAGCTTCTTAGTGATCGAGAAGGATAGAGAACTTAATGATGGTCGTTATCGAAGAGGATTCGATTGTTTTATAAATATATAATGCGTATGATTTCTCCCAGCAGTCGCATCCAGAGCTTCAACATGGCAAGTTCTATCTTGAATAAAGAGAAACATGTCCTACAAGAAATTGCAGACGCGAGTAAAGCAATTCGTGAAAAGCATAAGCTAATAAAATTGGGTAGAGAAGACACCGAAAAAACTCTGAATTAAGTTTTCCAACCAGTGGTTACTCCATTGTAGGAACTAGTGGATAAAACTGCTAATGCTGAAATTCCTCGGAGAATAACGAAATTGAAGAAGCACAAATTTCTCGAATCATCTAACTTACGGAAACGAGTGATAAAAACAGATGATTCTGACATCCCGGTCAAGATCCCACCAATTGAGTAAACTGAGGATTCAAACATCTCGAGAAGACCACCAACAGGATCAGAGTTGGATACGAATGCTGCCATACCATAATTTTCCGGTATGGAAATTGAAAATATTGACTATGAAGATGATGATTCTGATTCTGTAGGAGATGGAGATATCCATAATCTATCACAAGAATATTTATAATTATTTGATACTTCGGATGGGAAAAGAAAATTGGACTTGATAACGGGGATCCGTAAATTGGGTAATTGGGTGATTGGGATGATACCGATTCAATTTGAAAGAGAGACAATAGTAATTGGTGGTAAAAGATATGTTCACACTCCAGGACTTCTCGAAATACTATTCAAAAAAGAAACCAATGCGGAGAAAATTACACATAGTGATGAGAGAGCATTCACGAAAATATTTCAATCCGACGAAAGGATTGAGGCGACACAATCGTGAAAAGTTTGTGAATTTCATGATACAGACTCCACATGGGAAAGGATTCTCGAATCAAATGATTGCGAAGAGGAAGCGTAATATTGATTATGTGTGCTGGGATGATCCCAACGAGCTGGTGGATCGACTCCTATTGTTGTATGTATCCCAAGCGGCTGGTAACAATAGTCATAATAATGAAATAATTTCAATCATCGAGGAACTGCGGGAAGCTAAATTGATATATTAGGAGTGGGCACATCATGAATCTATCAGTTACAAAATGAGCGTTAATGTGTTTGGACGACGCTTGAATCCTACTGGACCTGGGTCTTGAAATATTCAAGGACCCCCAGGTCGAGGCTTGAAGCTCACAGCAGACGGACAATTTGATATAAAGAACAAGCGTTTATGCCATATTGCTGATGCCGTCGAAGATAATGATACAGTTTCCATGAAAGTTCTCAAGCGGGCAATTGAAAATTTCAAGATTTGCCCTCTTCAAAAGCTCATGACAGAGAACCTCACAGTCATTCGAGTAATAGATGAGAGACTGAAAACATTAGAGAGACTGAAAATATTAGATACTCCAGGTAGAGATTATTATTCACTAGTCAATTCGACTGACGATGTTAGTATAACAGCTGCACCAGAATTTTCGAATAGTGGAAAAGGAGTGAAACGTGTTAAAAGAAGTTCCAAAACGCTGGCGGAGTGAAATGTTGAGGACACAGGGGAAAATCTTTATGCAGTTCATGCAATTCTCGAGGATATTCCAGATCAACTTCGAGGATATACCCCACTGGCGAATCATCTGGAACATTAAGAATACCAACGGAATTGCTATCAACCCAAACAAATGAATCACATAGTAAACTGACGCTCATAGCGGCCGCATATAAATTATTCACGTCATAATACATCCAATAAGAAGTTTCGGTGAATTCATTGTAGGATTTTCCCATGAATGGATTGTTGGCCTGAGCATATCTATTTGCACATTGTGATACTCCACCTCTGATACCTTTTTCTATGAATAATATCATTTCAGGATCAGTCAAAAGCGCTAAATTCACTCTTGTATGTTTGAGCATAGCATCGAATGCTAATCCAGGCGCTGTATAATAATGGAGTGGATCCAATTCATAAGTAGAGAAGCAATTAGAACGAAAATTCTCAAAAATATCAGCCAACAATAAGATATCTGTTTGTAGATAAAGATCTTAATACTCCCCCAATATACTGAGATTGAATGCACTCCAGATGTTAATAGCATGTTGATAATCTTCATCAGTTATATGTTGATCAGTTAATTTTGAATAAAATCCTTCTTTAACTGCTAATCCCGTTTCATCTATATTATCCCAATCATCATTGTATTCATAGGGGAATACACTGTTCCTACACAACAAATCAAAACTCGTTAAATCAGTTTGATACTTTTTGATTGTCTCTTTATGATCATTATCAAGATAATTTTCTAATCTTTCGAGACTACTCCCCATAAAACGAAACGAATCAACAAATCGTAACTGCACACAAGTGTTCGCAACATATTTAGTAAATGAAATATATCGATCCTTACTCACTGGCAGAAT
Source organism: Diachasma alloeum (assembly GCF_001412515.2). Lineage (NCBI taxonomy): Eukaryota > Metazoa > Arthropoda > Insecta > Hymenoptera > Braconidae > Diachasma > Diachasma alloeum. Next base: position 90,621 of record NW_021680509.1, read on the forward strand.
TTTCACGTTACCTTCAAATGATGTTGCAATACTTTGAATAATGAAATTAGCATCATAACCGGAGAGGTTATGAAATACGATCGGAATGGTGTGAGAATCTTGATAAATCAAATTGCAACTGTTATGTGCAGCTCCACGATATTGTCCTGTCAGATGATTATGATCCCGAACCTTATCACTTTTGATAAAAGGTTTTTTGCAGATATGACACAGTGTCGCAGATTGGAAGTCTTGTATTTGCTTGCCTGATAATGTTTCCATTTTCAAATTGTTCTTCAAATGTGCGTCTACTTTATATGCCAACAAGTTCATCTCTGCTGTAAACCACTCAATACAGTCAAGAGCTCGTTGGATCTTGAACTCTGATAGTGAGTCATTGACAGCACATTTTACATAAAATGCAGCACTACGGAGAATATGCTTATTATTTTCTGTTCTGTCTATGATACATTTCAAGTCTGCATAGACAACAAAAAGGACTGTTTCAGCATGTTTGAAATTTTTGAAGTTGAGTATTTTATCCCTCTCTTGAGGCATTACCATTCGTACTTTATTCAAGTTTACGCAATCTTCTTTGTGTCTCTCAAATGAATGCTGATATCTAAAGTGACAAAGACATCGATCACATAACCATGTGAAACTTTTACTTTTAGAGATTTGAGAACTGACTAGGCGTGATAAATTGCGAATCCATGCGAAATGAAAGACTGATTAATCGGATTCATTCCGATGGCTCTCAACCATCAGTAAGTGAATTGTTTCTTGATTTGTGATTTTCTTGCTCAACTATATCGGGAAAATTGTATTGCTGCGACTGCACGATTCAATCTCATAAACATTGATGCTCAGATCATTCATTTCTTCAAATTTGGGGATAGCTTCGAGCGTCATTGAAAAATTGAATCCCCCATACTTGCGTACATTACGAAAATGAGGATATGAACTTGGTAGACTTGGGTTCACTTTAGTTGGATGGAGAGCTACTGTGACCGCCCACAAGAAACAAAATTGATCACTATTCTTTATGTTGACAACAGCTTTCTTCGCTTGAATATCCTTTGGTAGCTCGATGAATGTTAAGTCTCCGCCTTTGAGAGGTTCATATTTATTGATATTGATCATCAAATTGACGATTTCCGTCAATGTCCAGCCAGAACCAGTCTCTTGGAAGTCTTTCTCCTTCGTAATGACATCATCAACGACAGATTCTTTGAACCAATCATTTAAATCAGTTGCCTGCAGGATCATCTGGTTTTTCGTAGTAAAGTGTTTCGTTTCTTCTTGAACCTCATCTGATCGTACAATAGAGAATTTGCATGAGAGCACACAATTAACTCTTAAACTTTTCTCATCAGCTAAAATATTCTTCAAATGTGAAAGAACCAGCACTTTGCAATCTTGTAGGAATGATCGAACATTTTTGTGAACTAAATTAATAACAGCTCCTATCCTAATACGATCTCTGAATGCTGATTGTAGGTCCTTTCACTCGTTTCAAAATCGTCTTCGATGATTTTTTGCTCTTCGGTCCACCACCATGCTTGATATACAACTTGAAAGCTTCTCTGAACCAGAATAATTCCGCGATCGTCACTTGAATCCCACTTTTTTCACCAGTTGTTTCCACTCTTCTGAGATATTTATTCAAAAGTTCGATGTTCTTCTCTGTCAAGTTCCTCAGATTTTCTGTCTGATCAGGCGGAGTGTGAGGAAGCATACGATATGCTTCTCTCAAGACTCGTAATAATTTTTTTCTCTGTTCATCCATTTCAAGAGAGAAAATGAGCACTGAGCAACTCCAGGCGGTTCTGACCCTTAATATACCTCGGCTTAATATACCCCCGGGAATGAGTCATTGATAAAAAAAATCATAACAAAATAGCGTCTCAAATTTTACTCTCGAAAGTTCTAGAAAAGTCTCGATTCCACTCGCGTAGTCTCCAGATGGCGCTGGAGTCTTCTCCGATGTAACTTTCAAAGTCCCTAGATGGCGCTGGAATCTTCTTCGATATTCTAGAGTGAGATGAAGTCATATTTGATAAGGGGATGAGTCATTTCTTCGATGATTCATCACCAAGAATATCCTCAATGTAATTCGAGAAATTAATATATAAATATACAATCAAAGATTTTATAATTAATTATTTACATTTATTATGGAAGGAACCATTTGTTATGAGGGTGGAGGACCATCGACGACATTTCCTATATTTTTAGGACATCCCTACTTCAACTTACCATGGATGATTCATCATGAAACATTCAAGAACTATGGAGAATATTCCAGACCAATCAAGAGTCATAATATCTTCTTTCATGATATCAAATTTCGTACATGTCTCAACAGGAGTTAGTGGATACTCCCACCCGCGAATCGATGAGTCATCGATGACGTCATCCTTCTCGAACGTTCCGCGACTGTGGCGCCAATATCCAATTTCATACAAGTTTTGACCGGTCATTATATTTCATACAAGTCCCAACAAGACTAAGGGGAGGCCCCCACCGCATGATGAGTCATCGATGACGTCATCCTTCTCGAATGTACAAGTCTCAGCAGGACTTACGGGAAACCCCCACCTCGCACATCGATGAGTTATCAGTCTGAGTGACTTACCGACGTCATTCATCTTGAAAATATTCGACCATTGTTTTCACATATTTGCACATATTTGCATATGTTTGCAAATGTTATCCAATATTTGCAGAATGTTTGCAAAATGTTTCCAAATGTTTGAAAATGTTTCCAAATGTGTGCAAATGTCGTCCAATGTTTGAAAACTTTTCCAAATGTTTGCAAATGTCCAATGTTTGCAAATGTTTGCAAAATGGTTGTAAATATTATCAAATGTTTACAATTGTTTGCCTGTTTGCATACATTTGAAAATGTTTGCAAAATATTTGTAAATATTGTCAAATGTTTGCAATTGTTTGCATGTTTGCATACATTTGCAAATGTTCTCAGATGTTGTCAAATGTTTGCAAAATGTTTGCAAATGTTGTTCAATATTTGCACATGTTTAGGACTTACGGAGACTTCTCCCACCGTGCAAGTCGGTGACTCATCGATGACGTCATTCATCTCGAAATTTCCGCGATTGTGGCGGCAATATCCAATTTTATTCATGTGTCCACAGGTTTTCATAATATTATATTTCATACAAGTCCCACCAGGATGGTTCCCCCACCATGCGAGTCGATGAATCATCGATGACGTCATGCCTCTCGAACGTTCCACGACCGTAGCGCCACCATTCTAGAACCTTCCACGACAGTGGCGCCCCTGGTGGGGGTTGGATGAAGTATCGTCAATTTTCAATATTTTTTTTCCATGAGAGTATTGGTAGAATCTAGTCAGAAACAGTCAGAAAAAGTCGGCAGAAATAGTGAATCTGGAGTAGAAGTATTTATTCTCTTCACCTATCAATTGAATGTATTTTCTATCTGATCAAAAAACAAATGAGTTGAATTGAAAAGAATAAATTTCCCGGGACCCGTGATATGGAAACAATTGTTTGCTTATTTTGAAAAAAATAGTGAAATTTCCCTAAAACACAAAAACAAATGTTTTTGTAAAAAACTGCACCAAGGCATAGTAAACTGTGCACCATCAAGGAAGGAAAATAGGACATTCCAACCCGCGTGTGTATAACAGAAGTAATCACGAGTGGTGTAGTTCGGTTTTTCTTCGTAAATTCAGGGAGGAACGTGGGTTATGTCAATCCAAGGATCGTCAAAAACAACAGTAATCCGAGGAATGAAATCGGCCACTTTCCTCTCGTCATTTGGGCAGAAATAGTATATTTCCCTCCCTTGGTGGGAAATATACTATTTTAGGCTGTATAACGAACAATATTTTTTGTCATAGCGGCTGTAAGGAACGATTATGACAAAAGCTACGCGTCCGTGGAGCGCTGCCTTACGGCTGGATAGGCCGAAAAAAACTTTTCTGGCGAATATGAGTTTGTAATCATATGAGCTATCGCGTAACGTTCGTGAAACGCTGCCTTACGGCCCGAATGACAAGAAAGTTTTGTTTTGTTATTACTAAAAAGTCGAAATTTTTGATAAATGCAAATAAATAAAAACGAAAGCCATGCCAGGAATGTCGAATAAATGTGTGTAACCAACAAATTCTCCATGAAATAAAAAATCAATAGGAGCAGGCCCAACGTTCTTGGTCCGGAGTTTTTCAACTCACTTTTTATATCAATCCAACCCTCCATCTTGTGATCTGCGTAATAAAACCCTTCACAAATATCGAGTGACCCACAAAATGATTCATCACAATTACTTGTTAGTTTTCCTCCACCACATCTTTTAGTTCCTATTGAGTCCTATTGAGTTAATCAAATTTAACTTCATCTTTTTTAGTCCTTTACTATCTATTTTAGTCCTACTGCAATTGTCATCATTATTAATTCAGTTCATGAGATAATTCACTGTGATATTGGACTCTAATAAATCTAGAACACGTAAATACTTCGTTCAATAATAGTATATTTCAGCACATATGGGCCAATATCGTCTTTAACGTGTGTGGGGTTTACAGCATGAGCCGCAGGCGAGTGATGTAACCACACACGTTAAGGACGAAATTTCCCAACAAGTACTGAACAAAATTTTATGTCACGAAGCCTGAAACCGGCTGAATTAGACACGAGACGTGAAGCGTCCAGTGTGTACTCCAGCCGGTTTCAGGCATGAGTGGCGTAAATGATATTATCAATAATTTTCTTATCGGTGTTCATTTTTCAGTTCAGAGAAGTACCTGGTTCATTCTCATCACGGTTCTCAATCACCCATCTCACTACTGACATCTGATTGGCTTATTAAGACGAACGTTGAGAAAGCAAGAAGGGAATTATGCAAATACTTAGGTCGCGCAACACAGAACGTATGGAATTGATGGGTACTACTGTAAGTTTAGAAGATAGAACATATTCAACTCTTCGTGAAAAAATGTTTGGTTCTTCTTTCTTTTCTTTGTTTTTCAAAATACGTGTCTTGTTGCCTCCTATCAAGATCATTCAACAGATGAATGCCCATCCATACAAAGTTTTCGAAGGATTTACGGTTTTCTAATTTTTGCATCTGAGAGTGAATTTGACGCTTAATAATGCGTAAAAAGTGGGAATGAACATCTATAATTTTAACTGCTAGTCAGTATTATCGAATGACAGTTATGAATTTTGTATCGATCGATTCAGTACATCCTGGTATAGAGCCATTCAGCTCGAAATCTTGTTTTTCAAAAAATCACACATCCTTATTTTATCATGGATTTCCAAATCCGGACGAGTTAAAAAGTTATATCAAATAAAATTATGTTTTTTTCTATTTCATTATTGGAAAGTGGCTCTAGCTCTGGTCCTCATATAGAGTTACCTTATCTTGTGTTCACGTTATTCATGCTTCATATATTATATGTACAATCGTCAAAATAAGTTCTGGGAGTAACTAGACGTTTTCTGGTAAGGTTGGGTTGCATGGGAGAATGGGATCGAAATGAACGACCCAACCCAACCTCTAGTAATAAACGTCTAGTTACTCCCAGAACTTATTTTCACGAGTGTACGTTAATGTAGAGGAACGAGATTGTGCGTATGCGCAGATGTCGTCACTGACTGGTTGCCACGGCAATCGCCACTTGTGTATAACACACGCTACGAGGAGGACGCTCAGACGAGAGACGTGCCTATTAATAAAATACTTTTCTGTACTGCTTCTTACAATTTCTCGTCTGGGACTTGGTATTACATACTTCCCAAACTCGAAAACTTGAAAATCACTACAGAAAAATATTGTTCCTGGGCTGTTGCGATGGGGTTTTTTGACTCGTGTGGTTGGCCAGTCCTCGCCTACGGCTCGGAGGCCAACGCCACACGCGTAAAAAACCCCATCGCAACAGGCCGGAAAAATACTATTCGATACGTTTAACTGTGTTTCATTGCGTCTACAACCACCTATTCCAATATTCATATTATGTCAATATTTCATAAAATATATCATAGCTGTGACAGACACAAGGGGTGTGGTCTATTTTAACCCTGTAACCTGATTAATGCTGTTACGTATCTTCTCGGCGCTGGAGTGGAGAAATTCCAATCGTACGTTACGCGGAAACCGTGGAAAAAAGCAGCCAGGTAAAAGGGTAAAGAGGTGTAAATCTTTGATGAATTGCTATATATGTTGATATGAAATGGCCATTTTTTTAATTAACAAATGGAATTGCTACGGATCTATTTAGAAGCTTATGCTGCCAATCGACAGAAGCGGGTCATCCGGGTGGCGGATCTAACGGCCGTCAGAAACTCCGAATTTTTGTGGTTGGAAAAAAATAGAATTTTTTTTTGTAATAAAAAAAATTATAGTTTGGATAGTTAAATGAACATGACACAATAAATCTTTTCTTGTCCAATTGTGTCACGTGGAGAAGGAAAAAAAAACAATCTTTTATTATTAAATGTTGACTAGTGACCGCATTAAGGAGATATGTCCGTGAAATTTACGAGTCTTTACTGGGCCTTAGGACCCATTGAACAGTTTGTGATGTATGAGGGAATATGAGAATACCTAGGGTAAATCGGACCCGACCGATTTTGCCCCATATAACCATGAAAAACTTCATTTTTTTCCTGTTTTTACCATAAAAATACTTTTTGCACTGTAGTTTTCATATGATTTCAACTTTTTTTTTCATGTTCGTTACACTCCAAAGAATAAAAATAAAGAATCCGTTCTACTTTATTCGCAATAAATTCTACTCTAGTCTAGAGATGCGAGAAATTTATGAAATTCAAAATTTATTTATTCATGATCTATTCCGAATAAAGTAACGGATGCTTAATTTAATTCTTAGGAGTGTAACGAACATTAAAAAAAAAAGTAAAATTGTGTGAAAACTACAGCACAAGAAGCATTTTGAAGGTAAAAACAGGAAAAAATGAAGTTTTTCGTGGTTATACGGAGGAAAATCGATTGGGTCTGCGATTTTCCCTAGTTATTCCCATATTCCGTCATACATCTCAAACTGTTCAATGGATCCCAAGGCCCAGTGAAGACATTTAAATTTCACCGACGTGTCTCCTTAAGGTAGATCCCAAGAGAATCGGACCCAAAAGTTGGTCCCTATGGGGTTTGTGTTTAATGTTTGTGTGTGTTATATGTGTCCATATGCTTCCAGCACTGAATTATCGTCGCCGACTTTACCGACTTCGTTCAGCTGTTGGGTGGTGTTGCCGCGTTGCTCGACTCGTAATGGCGGCCAAATTTGTTTTGAAGGAATTCAAAAATCAATCGAAACTATCACACCTATATGGTCTGGTCCCCTACTTGTTCTCGCCGACGATAGAGTGTCCATACTCTAAAGTAACGGGCTTGTTTTTTTTTCAATATCTTGGGTGTCTAACCTATGCAACATCTCGATCCAAGTTCACAGGGTCACATTGCTTCCCTAAGCATAGTGTTGCAGGTAGCGACTTTCAGAAATTAATCTCTCACTAGGATGTCCCGATGGAAGAATTAACATTATTACTAACATTTGGCTCAAATATGAACCTGGCATATGAGACACCATCAAAATTATGATGAATGATGTAAGGTTTGACTACGCACCCTTAACAGTAAATAAGATTGGTGCATAAACAACGGGTTGATATTCGCAGTGCCAATCCAACTAGTCTCACATACGTCGAAATGTTGCCACCAGTGCGTTGAAACGTGGCATGTGATGTTGTTATGGAAAACTACGGAAATAGTATATTTCAGCATGTGTGGGGCAATTTCGTCTTTAACGTGTGGGGGGGTTACAGCATGAGCCGAAGGCGAGTGATGTAACCACACACGTTAAGGACGAAATTTCCCAACAAGTACTGAACAAAATTTTATGTCACGAAGCCTGAAACCGGCTGAATTAGACACGAGACGCGAAGCATCAAGTGTGTAATCCAGCCGGTTTCAGGCATGAGTGGCATAAACGTTTTTTATATGATACGTGCGTGTAACCGCATGGGTTTCAGTTGACTATAGTCAACTGGAAAGTAGCGGGTTTCAAGCGCCTACCCACACTCAACTGAAACCCGAAATAACGCATGATGTGCGTGCGCATCACCTATTAAAAGAGAATAACAAGGAAGGAAATCTAACCTCCGAATAGTGAATACATGGAATGACTGAAAAATGAAAAGGTGATTTTCGAAGCAGATAAAATGAGCCAAAATCGTATAATTCCTGATAGTGATGAAGAGTTAAGCAGTGAGGAGAATTTATTTACTGATTAGGATGAGTTTATTGGTGATGTGCCATTTGAAGAAAATGAAAATAAAATATTCTCCAATGAAGCAACAGGAGGTATCACAAAATAGTATATTTCATCATTAGGCCGAAAAAAACTTTTCTGGCGAATATGAGGTTTGCAGCACGAGCCGAAGGCGAGGGCTGCAATCATATTCGTCAGAAAAGTTTTTTTTGGCCGTATGACGAACAATATTTTTTGTCATGACGGCCGTAGGCAGAGATTCACGGACGCGCCGCTTCACTCCGCATCCGTGAATCACGCCTATACGCTGCCTTACGGCCGGAATGACAAAATAGCATATTTCGATACGATTGCGGGAAAATGTTTTTGGGCTCGTGGGAGGTATATAGCACGAGCCGAAGGCGAGTGATATAATCCCACGAGTCTAAAAACACTTTTCCCGCGAGTATCGAACCCTATTTTTCATCACAATGCGCGGGAAGTGGGGTTTTGCGCACGCGGAGCATGCATAAAATGTCACTTTACACACAGCGTGATGAAAAAGAATTTTATAATAATTTCAGAGTTTAAACTCTGTACACTCACTCTTTTCCGATGATAAAAAAATTATTTGAAAAAATCAGATTGGAAACTAAAATTTTTTCCCGAACTTTTTATTCTGATCTCAACGATCCCAGATATCTATTTTTTTTTAAATTTATTCAGATCCACTTATCTCCACCACGAATGATAAAAAAACTGAAAAAGTTTCAAAAATTCAGTCTTTTTTTTCAGATTTTTTGAGACCTTGAATAAAATTGGTGGGAAGTTTGCAAAAGTCAAACAATCTTTCATCGTTCAATTTTATATGGCGAATATGGACTACGAAATCACAACAATGTATCTGAAACTAGCAAAAGATTTAACAGTACAAGATTCAATTTAGGCAAATCTAGGGATATTGAAATATTTTTAAGCCCTAGGCAACCTCGTTCTTACTTCGAAATAGTTTGCCCATATGACTCTTTGACCCTTAAACCCTAAAAAATCCCCTAAATTTTTCATTTTCTTATAGCTCCAAAGGGATTTTGTCTTGGAGTCTTTTTTCAATAAGGATGAAAATAAAGATTAATTGAAGTATCCGATTCGGTGATTGCAAATGATTTCAAGTGATTTCAAATGATTGGAAGTGATTGCATATAAAATCAGTGAAATCACATGATTTCACTGACTGCTACTGATTTTAACTGATTTCAAGTGACTTTAGAACTGATTTCATGTAATTTCATCCCAGAGTGACACAGTGATTTCACCAGTAGTGAATAACCCCTCGTCTGGAGTAGAACTGTTGTTTCCCTTCAATTATCAATTGAAAAGATACGATTTTCATTGAGGGAATCCGACAATGATTAGACAATTTCTAGATCTGGTTTACCCTTCCTCGTTTGAAATGAGACTATTTTGTAATTTGCCTTGTAATCTCTCAGACCGAAGCCTCACCGGGACCCGATAATGCATCCGGATACGTCGACGCAATTCCTAGCGATTTTGATCAGGTTTAAATGAAATAGCATGGGCGGAATGATAAGGACAATTCGATGCAGATCTAATTGAAATATAATAAAATAAAATAAAAAAATCTAATTGACATAATTCTATCTTTTTCTGCAATAGAAAATAACACGTGGTGTTTATTAAAATTATTTTTCATAATTTCAAGGACTAATACAATACAACAAAGACATCATTCAACAGACTGTGCAAGCTATATCACTGCCAGTTTTATTATTTTATCACCATTAGTGAACTTATATCTCCAAATTATTATTATTGCCTTGCATTGTCGAATGCAATTCATATTTACTCTTTCTTTTTATTATGATTGGAGCCTATGTTTCATATGCATTACCTCCTGCAATATCTACTTATAGTTGCAATACACATTTCACTGATACAAAATCAGAAACTTATGGAAAGACAATTCTTTCGATTTGGTGGATCTTTTTTTGCAGTATTCACACCGAACCATTTTTGTAAAAGTTTACAGAATGGAAGGAATGAATTATTTCGTAACCTCACTGACAATTGAACTCTTCCTAAAGACATTCGTCGACAGGTAATGCCCAGGTATTTGCTTTTGATTGACAGTCACCGAAATGACAGATATATTTGGGGGTTATGGGACCGGAAAAATGACACAGTCAGATAACCATCCCCACTATCTAGCATTCTAGTCGCGCAAGCGCATTGAGGCATCCTGTAGTTCCGAGGCCATACAAGGGAGGCGCTGGCGAACTATTCAAGGCCCTCAGTTTCCAGCGTACTCGGCCCGTAAGGATAGTCTATCCAGTTGATATAGAGATCAGTGGCATCACATTAACTGATTAGTACGAGAAATACCGCAAGATGGCCGTGTGAAAGATGGCACATCAATGTTTCAAGAAAATACGCGCAAATTTAAAAGCGGACTTCTAGCCCCAAATAAGAAACAAACACCATGCAAGCATAAAGTACATCAGAGCATGAGAGCATACGGATTCCCATTTTTTGAAAATATTAAGACCAATCGCGCTCATTTTCCCTATTTCTATGAAATAAATTTGCAATTTCATGCAACAATATTCATGTTATATGGCTTTCACAATTAGCCTACTGTGAAAATGGACGGTGAAATATAGATGCGTTATTTATTGTTTCTCAAAAATTTTGGGTGAATTATTCCATCTCAAGAACTATCAAATACATAGACCTAAAATTTGATACAGGAAAGTTCCATGACAATCCTAACTAGGAACCAAAGTTTCAAAAGGTTTCCCGAACTTTTATCCATGTCATACTGCGCCAAAGTGAACTCCGACCAAAAAATGCAAAAACGACAATATCTCGAAAATTTTTAATGGAATGATACCCATATTTCACTGGATCTAGATAAATGGCATCAAAACGCACATTTTGAAAGAAAAAAAAAAAATCGGACCAATAGTTTTTGAGATATTGAGCAAAAGATTTCGTTCGTCCAGAATCCTACACTTTTTTTACCATGAAACCTAAAATCATACCAAGTTTCAAGTTTCTATCTAGATTATTTTTCAAGTTTTCGTGCAAACAAGCAATTTCAGAGAAAAAATGGAAAAACGAGAATAAAACTACATTGCTCAGAACGTAATGGTCCTTTTTCAATTCAATTAAATAGGCATCACCGTGACGAGTATTTTGAAAAAATAATCCAATCGGTCAAGTGGTCCAGGTGATATCGGCAAAAAACTATTTTCGAAGAATCGCTATATCTCAGGAACCGCTCAACCGATCGAGCTGAAATTTAGCACAAATTTGAGTCTCCGTAGTACTAATTAGCAGCCAGTATGTTAACATATTTGCCTTAATAATTCTCGAGTTATGGGGACAGTTATATACCTGCTCATGTACAGACATTTTTTAAAAACATCATTTCTTCACGTTTCATGACATTTCTAGAAATTTCCACCCAAAATTCAGAAATCGAAAAAATCATGATTACAAAGCTTCCATTCGGAAGCAAAAAAAGTCGTGGTCTCCGAAAATCGCAATTTTCCGACCATACTCAGAAAAGTCGACTTTCTATTATTTTAGAAGATTTTAAAAATGTTCCCTAATAATTATGAACAAGTAGTAATTATAGTGTTGGAAAATTTTTTTAAATATCATGGACAGTTCAGTAGTAATTTTCAGATAAGAGACATTTACATCAGTTTGAAAGGAAAAAGTGAAATTTCAAATTTCACTATAAATTTAATGAAATTCAACATTTTTAACCAGCATATGAAGCGGAGAACTTTTCAAGTTACTTGAATTCTCATTTAAACGAGGAATATTCTGTGCCAAATTACTCTGTATTTTCGATTGATAAACAAATTATAATTGCCCAAATCATTTGGACCAGAGGAAAATAGAATGATTCAATTTCTTCAATGTTGCGTTTACTGGGGTTTCCTTCAAACAAAGTTAATTAGAATCAATAGTTAGAATTTTGAGAGATTCTGACATTTTTGACGTTAAGTATAGAAGAATCTGAATGCAATGTGGTGAAAATGGTAATCGATTGTTTCAGTTTGAACAAATAATAACAATATTTAAATTAAAAATTTCTGATACGATTCAACAAAAAGAGCTTTGACTCAATATTCCATAACTGCAAATAATAAAAATGATGATGATTATGTAATATTATCTGAATCATTAACGTGAATTTCAGATTCTCAAAAAAGGATAGAGTAAAAGTCAAATAATCATTTAAAATTATAATTTTTAATTTGGTGCTGAAAATATTAGGTGATGATATTCTAAGCGTGGAATTATATTGATGATATGAACAACGGATCAACTGAAGTAACGAGTGAACTAATTATAAAAAATGATGACAGTGTTGAGCAGAAATCTATTCTCTGGCTTACGTTCGAGAAGGAAGTGGATTCCAATTATGATCAAACATTTATTCAGTGAACATAGCAATTAACACATGAGCAAGTCATTTATTGCAATATGAAAAATTAACAGCTAATAAATTGGGACATATTATTTCCATCATTTGCATTGCTTTTTTAATTAGAATGATTATGAACAATCAATTGAAAAACAGAATATTGAATCTGACAGGAAAAAGGGCATAATGAAAGGGGCATAAACACCCCGGCGGCATGCGGCCGAGGTGTCGTAAGTATATATACACGCGATGAATTTTTTTTTTAGACTCCGATCCAATGAACCTCGCAATTTTTTAAATTTATGCATTGACTAATTGAACATTGGCGAGCTGTAAATGTCATCTCTTGAACCACTGGGAGTGAATGAATAGCGAATTGCGTCCCTCTCAGTGCGAAAGTTCGAATTTGATGAGATTCAAATAACCGCAAAAGAAAAATGTACCTCACTAACATCTGAGAAAGTACGAATGACCGCAAAGCCGAATAAAAGAAAAAAAATAATTCATCTACTAGTAGAAAACAATTCATTTCCGAAAATATTTTAAAAGTTTAAGGAGAATGAGTTCAAAAGAAATCCCTATAAAATAGTCTTTTAACGTCTGTCTTATAATTAAAGTGAAACGAACAGAGAGAATTCATCTTTTGTTACTGTATATATCTTTATATCCCTCGGGCAATCGAGAATAAAGATAATACCTCCTTCCTTATTACATGATATGGTTTCCACTAAATTTGAGAAATGAACAAATTCATACATTTATGAGTTAAGAAATTGATAAATTATTTGACCAATGCATAAATTAGTAGATTAATGAATTTGTGAAAATAGTCTCACATTGACATCTGAACTTTCAGAAATATCTCCAAATTTTCGATAAGTTTCGTGGCTTGAATTTCTAATAAGGATAAAACGATCAATCTTGATACACACCATCTAATTCCACAATACTGAATTGAAAGAGAATTTATCGAAAATATATCTGAAACATATTTTATTAGATTGATAACAAATTATAAGTAAAATATCTGAACAAACAGTGGTAAAAAATAAACATCCAGAAAAGTTAGTGAACGGGTCATAAATGGTTAGATAAGCATGCAAATCAATGAGTTTATATAATTATACACCTTCAAATGGAACTATAAGAAAACACCAATATTAGAATTTCAGAAGAATCGTACCAGAGTGCGACATCTATTGCACGCCAATAATCCCTAAGTTATTTACGATCGGTATTGGAGGACACCTTTAGTATTGCAGCGATAAACGATAATAAATCGACAGACTCGACGTGTGGTCAGAAACTTGATGAGTACCGACCTGGAACATTTAAACTTTTTGTAGAAACAAAACCAACGGAGCGATTAATTTTTTAAATTAAGGATATTCGCCCTATATTTTTAAGATATTTAAAAATATACGGAATTTATGAAAATTTTTTACAAGGTTCTTCAATCTATTTAAAAAGCATATGCAAAGCTATTCGCGATCGCGAAACCGCCGTCAGCGCTATGGCCAAAAATGCGGGACCGTGGAGAACTACTAACTTGCGGAGCTGCTCAGAACCCTAACCTCAAATCGCGCTGAAATGTCAAATTGTTTCAAGTCACTGAAATGTAGTATATACTGGAAAGGGCACTGCCATGCTAGGCCCGTAAGCGGAAAACGAGCCAGAGAGAGGTAGATTTTCAAGGATACCTGTCTCACTCTAGCAGGCGTTGCGCATGCGTAGAACGAGCATGTACATGCGAGTTAAAAAGCTTATGTACTCTGAGTGGTGCACACTCAATTGTTGCTATTTACATCTTGGCGATAATTGTCCCATTGTGAGAATAAAAAAATATCCTCTAATCCACGAACAGCTATTTCGTAGAAAATTAGAGGAAAAATCGTGTATTTTGATATTGTCTTCATTGGATTTCTCTTGTATTCTTCATGCATTAAAAAAATTCACAATTACAATGTTCTTATTTTTTATTGCAGTATTGGGACAACTAGATATAAACAGATTCCAATTCAACTCCTCGACACACGAGGCATTTTCCTGAAATTGAGAGTCCCTGGAATTCCCTCAAAATAAAACCTATATCATTCAATTTATACTTTCTGTTTCAGGAATTATATTGGACATACCTAAATTTCAAAATCCGAATACTGATGACGATATCGACTCAGAGGATTTCGATACACCTTCAGATTGATTGAACAAATAATCTCTTGAATTGTATATTTTTTTGTATTTTTCCCATGTGGAATTATTTTAATTAAATTGTAAATGGCCCGAGTATTATTACATTGGAAAAAAATGATCAATTCTATGTTATAATGATGCAACAACAAAAATTGAACGCCAATACTGAATTCTATACGTTCTAGAAGGTAAGAAAACTTTTTGAGCGGACGGTACGAGAGAGATAGGTATCCTTGAAAATCGCCCCTCTCTGTCGGCTCGCGTCAGGCGGATCAGTGCCCTTTCCAGTATATACTACATTTCAGTGTTTCAAGTACAAGCCGTGAATTAAATTTTGATCTTATAACCTACCGATTGTTTATGAAAATGGCACAGAACTATTATCTCAAGAATTCGAAAAGAGGATGCTGTGTTCCACAGTGCAAAGTAAAGGATAAACTGAATTTAAGTTTCCGTAGTTTTCCATCCGATTTAATTTTACGGAACAAATGGATGGAAGCATTGAAACTGAGAGGAATTTACGATGAAAACATGAAAGTTTGCAGTCAACATTTCTCTCTTGACAATTATATAAAGCAGTGTAAGTATTTCATGTAGAGATGAATATTCTATAATGAAATTAGCCGAGTCGGTTGAGTCCATTGTTTGTTGAATATTTCGTAACCGAAAGCAAGTTAAAAAATGCGCTTCGCGCAGCTTGCTCAAAACTCGACTTCTGCACGACTTGACGTAAAATATGATAGAGCACTCGGTAATAAATTTCGTTTTCAACGAATGTGTGTACAGACCTCCCCTTCGGCTCGGCCTGTAAAATACACATTCGTTGAAAACGAAATTTGTGCCGTTGTACTCTAATGTACTCTTCATACTCCAGAGCCTTGGCGCACTACCATCAGATTGGTTCTGCAAGATAGTAATTCTACAAACCACCACCAGACGGCGAAAAATCGCTTTTGCGATCGCGAATAGGTCTCTGCGCAACTCCATAACAAAGTTATAATTTTTTTAAAAATGTCAATTTAATCCGTGTTCTTATGGAGAAATCACAAAATCTAAGGGAAAACGCTAAAAAATTATTTTATCGGAGTGAAACTGCCCCCATCAATAGGTTTTTATCTAACGGACAATCGATATATTTTTTCACATCGATCAGGGCAATAATTGGCACCAAAACATTGCAAAAACATCGAAAATTTAACGTCGTTTTAAAATTACTGCGCGCGCAGTTCGTAAGTATGACAACGTCGCAACACAGTTTCAGGGAGGAGTGAGCGCGCCAAATACAAACGTGTGACGCACAGATGTCGCGAGAATTATCGGAGATTTTTCGGATTTTACGTTAATTAATTAAATCAATAAATAAAGTAGCGAGGAAATGAAGAAATAATACATTCAGAAAAACCTTAGGTAGTACGATCAACGTTTATTCATCTAATTCAAACAGGACGTAGGGCAATAGATACACATCTGGGGATGAAAAACGGTATAAACATTCATTAAATTTAACGTCAATAATTTGCAATCCTTAATGAATAATCCATGAATATCATAACTAAATGATAATATTTGGCATCTATTTCTTATCATTTTCAGTCAACAAATCGATGATTTTTTGTATCGTTTTCCCTTGAATTAGAGTCATCACTTTATTCTTAACTTTTTCTTTGAAAAAATCATCAATACCTTCAGCTCCAAGGGTCGAATAAATATTCTCAAGATTTTTAACACCAATAGCAGCAGCGGCCAATTTTTTACGGGTTGCCACCCCCAATACTTTCTCGACAAGTTTCAATTGAGTCAAATTGACTTCATTTTGCTTCTGGCGTAAAGAATGAAATACGAAATCCCGAAACATCAACACAATGAAACTCATGATTCAACTTTTTATTAAAATATCTTTGGTACAAACAAGGTTACACAAAAAGTCTATTTCATTTTTCAGGAGGACGGGAAAAAATGAAAAAAAAATAATTGTCAAAATAAATGAGACATTCGTCAAAAAAGCATCAGAACATCATAATAATGAGTTGATTGAATTTCGTTGCTGAAGTTGAAAAAATTTATCGAGAAATCTTTTGTAAATACTAAAAAAAGTCCAAGTCAGTACAGAAACGAGGAAAATAATTGAAATTAAAAAAATCATCCCAAAAATATCTTGTACATACTAGAAAAAAAAATCGAATTTACTCCAAAAAAAGAGGTTGAAACGTAAATAAAACAATATTTTGGAAATATTTTTAAAAAAATCGAATTAATTCCAAAAAATGAGGAAAATAATCGGCATTTGAAGAAACGATAAAAAAAATATTTTGTAAATTTGTAAATACTTGAAAAAAAAAATCGACTTAACTCCAAAAAGACGGAACACAATTATGCATGTAATACGTTAAATTGGGGTGATTGAATCAATGGCAGCGGAATTGTAAAAAATAAAGAGACTTGAAATTACAGGGATTTTTCAATAATTGCGGCTTGTTCCAGCGTCATCTGCCTTTCTAACTCAGTCGCACTTTGACAGCTCTCTTTGGCCACTTTTTCTGCTACTAATCCAAGTTCATCCTCATATCGTTTATATGTTTGAAAATTATAACGTGGCATGTTCAGCATAGCGAAGAATTTATCCAAGTCTGTCCAACCCAATCCGGCATGAAGGGCCCCTGAATAACATAATAAATTCGAGTGAATAATTGTAGTAAATAATCCTGTAACTACAAATATTTTTATTACTATAAGACATAGTTGCTATTGTAAATAATACAGTACAAGTTTTTACCTAGGACACTCTTGGAATTAACGTCAAAACGTTCAGTATGTCGATCACTACCAGTGCAATGACTTTTACTTGTTTTCATTTCATTCATAGGCGCGCTACGAGCATTTTTCTCAGGCAACGCTACTCAACCTACAGGACGTTTCTGCAGTGCGAGTGAGATACTAAAAAGAGTGAAATACTAAATATTAAGATTTTTTTAATAAGTCGCAACTGTATGTATTCGAACACGCAATGATGACTTCCATCCACAATTTCGATATCGATGCAATGCATCATATTACAAAATCTCTTCGGCTTCCTCGAACACAACTCGGAATACTTGCAATTTTTAAGGACTCCGAGAATCTATGTCTAGTGAACACTTCTGTGATGAGTTGTTATTCCTGAATTTCATGATTTAACTGAATAAAGTATACAAATGAAAAACAAAACTGTAGAAAATATAGATACAAGTTCCGAAAATTTTGAGACCAAATTTGCTCACACGATTTAAGGGAATGATACATGTACTTACGAATTACGAAGTGATCAAACCAGTAGGTCGAATTTGCAATTCTATTAAAGTAATGGAAAATGTAAGCGTGTATGACACTTACTAATATCATATTTAACTAACCTAGATTGCCTGCCATGTGATGAAAACGCCGCAGCACGTCGTTTCTCCTTCCGAATGGAAGCATTGAAATCGTTTCGTCTTTAGATTGTCTAATTTTGCGTGGAAATGATGTAAAATTGGCTGAAACGTAAAAATACGACGTTTGACCACCTTGTGTGTATGCGTGCGGGTGTCCACCTGGTGGATAACTTTCAGAAAATCGCAGAATTAAAGGACTA
This sequence comes from Diachasma alloeum, assembly GCF_001412515.2. NCBI lineage: Eukaryota > Metazoa > Arthropoda > Insecta > Hymenoptera > Braconidae > Diachasma > Diachasma alloeum. The sequence goes on from NW_021680509.1 coordinate 109,119, forward strand.
AAATGATTTCAAAAAATCTGAAATTTTGTCAGATTATAGATATTAATAAGAGCTAATTCTGCGCTGAATTTCAACGTAATCGATGCAGCAGTTTCTGAGAAATCGCCATTGATTTCTAAATCGTTTTTCGCATATGGGTGATTATCTACAAATTTGTATTTTCTTGCCCTTCAAATTTCCAATCTCAAAATGATGGAATAATCATCGAATTTCTCCGGATGTCGGGAGACACTATACCATTTCACCGTTTCTATAACATAGATGCCATTACCTGATTGTTTATTTAGTTTTAGAGAACTGAAACCAGCCTAAATGTCACTACCGTGGTATGTCCTTTTTATCAAATTCGAGATTTTGTCAATGAAACCGAGTAAATAAGCAGCTCAAAAAAAATTGCTGAACATAGATAATAGGGGATGTGACTAAGTATACTTTCATGAGCAATTTTTGGAGGAATAACAGTTTTACTCACACCAGGACGATCATAAAGTTTATCCGACAATTATAGCACTATTTAAAAAAATTTGAATTCAACTGTGGTCACGCCATTTCGGATGTTGGCACATGACGCACGCACCGAAAGTCTGTAATAAAGGGGTAAGGTCCAGTATTTACCCCAGTAAAAATTAACTAGACACGTGCACATCGAAGAAAGACTACTCGAGAGGTGAAAAACATAAGCCACAAATTATTTTGTCACTACCGTGCTCTCATGTTTGTTACATGCTGAGTAATTTCTTAGCTAATTTTTTTCATTAAAAAAGTAACATTCCATTACCTGAAACTCATCGTCTTCAGAGAGCTTTGAATTCATAGCTGGCACGAAGTACGATTTTAACACAGAATGTCACAACCGTGGTAGTCACAACCGTGTTATATCACATAAACGTATGGGAGTGAAGTTGTATCATCACAAAGGTATTAAGAAAAATCTTTTAGGTGTTTAAATGGTGCAAACTCAGAGTAACACCCAGGTGGGTCATCAACAACTGCTGAATACAAATATACTGTGGCAGAATTGATTGTTCGAAAAAAAACCAAAGTAATCTCCGCAAATGAATATATAATACTCGAAAGATGTCAAATAAATCAATAAACTTTTTCTATTATCTGAAAATTAGATTTCTTGATTGAAATACGAAGACTTTTCAAGTTTGGTCACCAACGTGGCAGTAAAAAATCGGTAACACTCTAACATTCTCAATCTTTTGAAGTTGGTAGAGTAGAGTGATGCTAGGACTATACTTCTGGACCATTATGACATATAGAAATGTAAAAAAAATTACTCTACAGAGATGTTCAGATTTTGAAAAATGTGCAAGGTGAAAAATCACAATTTGTAGAGACAATTTGTAGAGAATTACCCATACATCTCAAAAACTACTCAACCGATTTCAATATTTTTCTTCAAAATATACGTCTTGATGTCTTCTACTTCCATTAATAAAAATATGCATGCCCGTTCGCACAAAGTTTCTGAGATATTTTCATTTTTCCGTTTGGCGCTCAAAATCCTTGTTAGCACTCTCACTTTTGTAATAATATATATATTAACTTGAAATTTGGCATGTGTCATGTTTGAAATTATTTCAAAAATTAATATCATTTAGAAATATATTTTTTTAATAACCCTGACTTATTTGTTGCTCACCGGACGTTGACTTGCTGTCGATGCAACTCAAATTACTCACCCAAAAAAGAAGTCCTGATTCAAGTCGCCATCGGTTTAATTCTAACCGTTTTTCGGTTGATTCAAGCCGAATGACTCAGACTACGCCAATCCGGATTCCGGGTCTGATATTAATCGAAAAATGGTTCATTTCAAGTAGAAACGTGTCAAGCCGAAATCGGTCTAAATCAGGCCGAAAAATCGGTCTGAATCAAACCGAAAAATGGACTTGAATCAAACGGAAAAACGGAGTGATTCACGCCGAAATTCTGCCTGTTTCAGGCAGTAGATATCGTCTTGATTCAATTCGATTTTTCGGTCTGATTCAAGTCGATTTTTCGGTCTGATTCAAGCCGGTTTTTCGGTTTGATTCAAGCCGAATTTTTTGTTCGATTCAAGCCGATTTTTGGGGCTATGGAGCTTCGTCAATGGGGAGAAGGTTTTACATATGGCGATTTTTGTGTGGGATAGAAGCATGAGGGGGGGGGGGGGGGGATTGNGGGGGGGGGGGGGGGAGTGTACTGAATTCTCAATGGACGGCCCTCCCGCAGCCGACTTAGTTGGCCGATGAGTTTTTCAAGGATATCTCCAATTCTAAGGGAGAAAGCGAAGTTTTGCTGAAACATTGGGAGGGGGGGAAGCAGTTGTGCATTGAGAATTGAGCTATTCTACGTCATATCCGAAATGAAAAAAATGTCCTGTTTCCGATTGTTCTGCCGATTTTTTTAGGAGTACATGAGACTAAGCACTCAGAAAATTTTTAGAGCGATTCCATTTTCTTGCAGCGAGTTATGATTTTTCAAAAAAATTAAATTTAACCCCTTGAATTTTGATTGTTGGAGAAAAAGGTGGAATAATTGAATTTAATCATTAGAAATCAAATTTTCGTTTACAAACATTGGAAGGTAATTGGAAAAGCTTCAAAATGACCGCAATTTAATTCAATTTATTCAATTTTTGAGCCGTTATGGCAACATGAATATTTTCTTTCAATCTGCAATTACTCAAAAGCGTTATTATTTTTTATCTGAAATTTTAGGGGTAACTTGGGGACATAACTACCGACATTTGCACCGAACACAGAGAAAAAAAAGTGAATCAGCTTTAGGAACTAGTTTCTAGATTTTAGAAACTCCTGTTCTTAACCTTTATCGTTGGTGGGATCATAAAAATTAACCAATGTGGGAATTGTTTTCGAGAACTATTATTTTCTAAAACCAATACTTAATTTTTCTTAATTATTGAGAATTTTCAGATTGAAATAAAAAATTACCGCCGAGGTATTTAAGGGGCGTATGTGCCCCATACATCGGGACGAGTGTCAAAATATTGGGAATGTCAGATGTGAGGAGGGGGGTTTTTGCAAAGACAGGGAGGGAAGAGGTTGTTAATTGAAAATTCACGACCAAAAAAAATAAGTCGGTGAATTTTTCAAGAATATCTTCGAAACTAAGAGAGACAGCGAATTATTACGAGAATTTTTCCCATCCAAATTTCAGCCAATAGAATTCCACCATTCGACGTCCCGTGGTAAAACCTACAGGGTTTTCAGCTGATAATTTTTTGATAATTTTCTCTGGTAGTTGTTGAAGCGAGAGTGGAGACACCTTTCGCTGTGCTATCACATGAGCTCTTGTCATTTATAGAGAGGCGAGAGTGCAGCGAGACCCCTCTCTGTGCTATCACACTAGCTCTCGTTATTTATAGGGAGGCGAGAGTGGAGCGAGATCCTTCACTGTGCTATCACCCCAGCTCTCGCCAATTTCTGTTGTCAATTGGTAAACTAAGATGGGTGCATTTTTTTTGAAAATGCGTTTTTTGGCTAAATCACTTCCTAACAAAAGTTAGGAAGCGATTTGATTTTGCGAAAAATTTTCGAGTAAAATGGACTCATCCTAGTTGACTAATTCACGACAGATTTATAGAGAGGCGAGAGTGGAGCGAGAGCATTTGCTCCGTTATCGCACGAGCTCTCGCTATTTATAGAGAGACGAGAGTGCGGCGACACCCTTCACTGTGCTATCGCACGATAGTCCAGTCAAATTAGATTTTTTACATCGAAATTAACCAAAGGGCACTAAATTACACCAATCGATAGCTAAAAGTGTAATTATTAATGTTTTAAAAAGTATATGCTCAAATTTGCCGGGGTGATTCACAATTTGTTATAAACAATTGGGAATTGCCGACAGGCCGTCTTCAATCCTAGATATCTTTAGTTAACCTCATCAGATGGGAAAAAAATATATTTCTTTGTAGCTGAGAAAATGTCCTATCGGGGGGAGTTAGGAACTTATAGCCCAAAATGTACCGTTAATTTATTATAAATTATAATAGCAATTTCGGAGCAGTCGGCGCAACGCGTCAGCTGTTACCCTCCCTGCGACAGTGCCATGAGTCACGTGATTGGCGCCATGTGCAACTTATTCAAACCTCTTGCTGCGCTCAACGCAATAGCCCTCAGCTGGATTTTTGATAAATATCTCTGAATCTGTGGCTAGTAGTCAAATTTTCATTATAAATTTTTATGTATATCTTTATTTGCTCTATAAAAATGGTCTTAACAAAAATTTTGCTATTCTCCAACGTTTTCGAGATATTCAATGAAAAAAAAAAAATAGTCAAAATAAAATTGAAAAATGAGCTACTGAATTGTCGGCGGACAATTTCACTTATTATTGTTCAAGACCCCTTTTTTTATATCTGAAATTTTACTAATTTTATAATTCCTCTGATGCAAATTGACAAGTCCAGGGGAACAATTTCCTATTTTTTGTTTTGTACCTTCAAAATTTTAATTTTGATGACAGTTTTCATATGGTTTTTATGGATCTCATATGGAGATTTAATTTAATCTGGAGATTAAATAAATCTGACGATTTAAATAGCTAACTCGGCTTGGTGCAACCGGCCCATAATATATAATATTATAATATATTAAATACATTATAATATTGTAATAGAGAAATAATTTTTTTTTCTAAATAAAAATTACAAAATTGAAATTAAAAAAAATAGACCTAAAAAGAATTAATTTCATTCATTTTTAATTTTCAATTAGAAAATAATCATTCATGTTATAAATAAGTGATTATATATGATATTATGATACATAAATATTATTTTCTTCTAATTAAAATTATTCTAGGTTTTTTAAAAAATTTAATAATTCTTCTTTAGTTTCAATTTTTGTAATTGTCAATTATATGTAGAGAAAAATATATTATATGTTTGAATATAGTATATTATTATGTTAATGTTAGAATACATTAGGCGGAATAACTTGGCTTCAAAAAACGTTACATTGGATTTTTTATTAAAGGGATTTTTAACTTCTTTCCAAATTCACAGAACTGCTTCAACCTCTCAAAAATTCTAGAAACTTGAAAAATTCTTCAATGATCCTCAGGCTTCTAGAGAAGATATCATACAAGCAGGCCACCGATTGATGCAAGCTTTGTACGGCGCCAATCCGAAGGAATCTTCGATCAACGCTTTCCGCTTGGAACGCTTTGCTGCTTCTGCTGCACGATTGAAGACTGAGGTGCGTTTAGCACAACTTCCACCGACAGCTGCGACAACTGATGAACATATCTGGCATGTCTACTTTCAAGTGCAGAAGTGGCTAAGAAATGATCTCAATCCGAGTGACTGAGGATGGGAATTGAAGGATAATACCTATTTCCCTATCATGACGAAAATGCCAGCAGCACCACTGTTCCGAATCGAAACATATTTTATTATTGCAGAAAGAAAGTAATTATTCAAAATTCTGTTAATCTCTTGAAAATATTATTGCTTGAACATCTGCTCGGGAAAATCACTCAGTTTTACGGTTTTATTACGGTTTTAGAAGCGTCGAAATTATTTCAGCACTTTTATTATAGATGTCTACGTCTACGTGTTTTCCCCGTCCATTTCAAATAGCATTTTTATTATAGAAGTCTACGCCCGCGTACTTTCCCAGTCTGCTCAAACTAATTTACCAAACGAACACAATAATTTTAAAGTGTCCTCCAGCCTAATCCTCGTCCTCATTTATTATTTAATCCCAAGGGTACAAATTCTCGAACGACCGTTTATTTTGCAGTGCACTTAGTCGCGTAGAAACCCAACCGTCATAAAGCAATTTCCATCCAGCCCTCTATTGCACCCAACCACTCGAGTTCCAAAAACGGACCCTCTCTCTCTCCTAACCAGTCTCCACCCTCAACTCCTACCATTTTCCTCATCGACCAATGAGTATTGGCCTTACAAAATTGTAACCCCAATGGCCAATGAAAATCCACCAGATTCTCCCTCTCAATCTGAAAATCCACTAGATCCTCCCTCTCAATCTCCCAACTTACTTTCCTAAAATTTGCTCTCTTCAAGGTCAGTTATCTTTCAACTATCGAGCAGACCAGTCGGAAAATCAAAACAGAAAATCATTTCGTGAAATATCCCTCGTCGATATTCTAATATATCTCTCGTGTAAAATAGTTTATCATAAAGTGTAAAGTTCTTTTTCTTAACAAGTGTCTATAAATAAATATATTTTTTAAATTATCAGGTGCTATGTCATTCAAATAAAAACAGTGAACCCAAACCAAACCTCGTTAATGTTAACTCCCTAAAAATTTGTTTGTGTCATTAAAAGGCACAACAACCACCGAATATCCTCCAGATGATCTACTGTACTTGTAAAGGTAATTGTTCCAATCGTTGTGGATGCCGAAAAGCCGGCTTGAAGTGCTCAACCATATGCACCAGCTGTCACGGGGAGTCTTGCTTCAATTCGATGGAAATTGACATTAGCACAGATTCGAATGAAAATTCGAACAACTCTGATGGTGATCTCCTCCGCAACTTTGATTATACACTCAGCCAGCATGTTGATAGTGTTGATGCTGAAATGGGTGATGATGATGGATTTTTCCCGTTCTTTGTTCACCAACCCTGGCGGATGAGTCCGAGACCTATCCGAGAGTAGCTCCGATACTCGGAATGGACACTCATTCGACTCGGATTTTCGGAGGTTAGGGCGCCAAAATCCAGTAAAGACTCTCGTCCGAGAGTGCATCCGAGAGTTGTTTATGCCTTCACAAATCAATTTGTTTATTAATTGAGGGTACATTAGATAAGTTGAAAATCCTTTGTGGACCCAATGTAGGTAGAAAGGGTAATTGAGAGTTCCTTAAACATTGCTGACAGCAGTCTTGGATCAAGTCTCGGACGACAGTAGAGATACGAGAGTGGTTAAGTAATTGGCAAATTAATTATTTAATCATTTCCGATTAGTTAGAGGGGCTTTGAGTAGCAAGAAAAACATTTTTGGAGCGTCTATCGGTGGACGGGGTATGTGAAGGTCCCTTAAACATTGCT
>NW_021680509.1:119030-152865 GCF_001412515.2 Diachasma alloeum
AACTCAATGTGCATCCAATTAATAAAAAATAATCAACAAACTCATTCGTCAATTAATAAATCACTCTCGCATCGCTACTCTCGTCCGAGACTCAATGCGAGACTGGTTTCCACAATGTTCAAGGGACCCCCCATTCCTCCCTCTATCGATAGCCGATTGAAAAATCATTCTCTTGCAACTCAATGTGCATCCAATTAATAAAAAATAATTAACAAACTCATTCGTCAATTAATAAACCACTCTCGGATCGCTACTCTCGTCCGAGACTCGATCCGAGACTGGTTTCCGCAATGTTCAAGGGACCCCCCATTCCTCCCTCTATCGATAGCCGATTGAAAAATCATTCTCTTGCAACTCAATGTGCATCCAATTAATAAAAAATAATTAACAAACTCATTCGTCAATTAATAAACCACTCTCGGATCGCTACTCTCGTCCGAGACTCGATCCGAGACTGGTTTCCGCAATGTTCAAGGGACCCCCCATTCCTCCCTCTATCGATAGCCGATTGAAAAATCATTCTCTTGCAACTCAATGTGCATCCAATTAATAAAAAATAATTAACAAACTCATTCGTCAATTAATAAACCACTCTCGGATCGCTACTCTCGTCCGAGACTCGATCCGAGACTGGTTTCCGCAATGTTCAAGGGACCCCCCATTCCTCCCTCTATCGATAGCCGATTGAAAAATCATTCTCTTGCAACTCAATGTGCATCCAATTAATAAAAAATAATTAACAAACTCATTCGTCAATTAATAAACCACTCTCGGATCGCTACTCTCGTCCGAGACTCGATCCGAGACTGGTTTCCGCAATGTTCAAGGGACCCCCCATTCCTCCCTCTATCGATAGCCGATTGAAAAATCATTCTCTTGCAACTCAATGTGCATCCAATTAATAAAAAATAATTAACAAACTCATTCGTCAATTAATAAACCACTCTCGGATCGCTACTCTCGTCCGAGACTCCATCCGAGACTGCTTTCAGCAATGTTTAAGGGACCCTCAATTACCCTTTCTACCTACGTTGGGTCCACAACGTATTTTCAACTTATCTAATACACCCTCAATTAATAAACAAATTGATTTGTGAAGGCATAAACAACTCTCGGATGCACTCTCGGACGAGAGTCTTTACTGGAGTTTGGCGCCCTAACCTCCGAAAATCCGAGAGTCGAATGAGTGTCCATTCCGAGAGTCCCTAGTCTCGGACTGATCCACCAGGGAAGATGATCCTGAAGATGACCCTCAAAATAATCCTGACGTTGAGAGTGGGCCGAGCACGAGGAAAAAACGACGAAAGAATGGTAAATATCACTAAAAACCATATTTTCAATGAAATATCCATAATTTCATGAACATTAACGAATAATCTACTATATTTGTTATTTTCCAGAACCCCTGGACCCAGAAGTTGGTGACTGAGGGAAATCTAAACTTCCGTAGATTCATCACATCATTCTGACCCCGGACGAAATCCTGTGTTAAACTTTCTTAAATTTAATTAGTATCATTCATTAACGAATGTTTAGATTTAAAATCGCCCATAGTAAAATGGCAAAAAAACCCCTTTAATAAAAAATCCAATTTAACGTTTTTTGAAGCCAAGTTATTCCGCCTAATGTATTCTAACATTAATATAATAATATACTATATTCAAATATATAATATATTTTTCTCTACATATAATTAAGAATTACAAAAATTGAAACTAAAGAAGAATCATTAAATTTTTTAAAAAACCTAGAATAATTTTAATTAGAAGAAAATAATATTTATGTATCATAATATCATATATAATCACTTATTTATAACATGAATGATTATTTTCTAATTGAAAATTAAAAATGAATGAAATTAAAATTGGGTGGTGCCAGATGGTATGACCGTTGTGGTCTTTTGCCTCCCGTCCCATTACCTACGCGGTACCCCAGCCTAATTCCCTACCCGCACTTGCCTCTAAGCTAACTTATATCTAACTCCACATAACTAACTCCACATGCACTGGGTTCGTTTTCCGGCGATGAAAAAATCTTTCATCACCGGGACTCCAACCTGCGCTACTGGGGCGCTTTGGTTTATAGGACCAGCACGCTGACGACGAGCCCAAAGACGTCCTCTAATGAGTGAAATTAATTTTTTTTAGTTCTAACTTTTTCAATTTCAATTTTGTAATTTTTATTTAGAAAAAAATTCGTTTCTCTATTACAATATTATAATGTATTTAATATATTATAATATTATATATTATGGGCCGGTTGCACCAAGGCGGGTTAGCTATTTAACTCGTCAGATTTATTTAATCTCCAGATTAAATTAAATCTCCATATGAGATCCATAAAAACCATATGAAAACTGTCATCAAAATTGAAATTTTGAAAGTACAAAACAAAAAATAGGAAATTGTTCCCCTGGACTTGTCAATTTGCATCAGAGGAATTATAAAATTAATAAAATTTCAGATATAAAAAAAGGGATCTTGAACAATAATAAGTGACATTGTCCGCCGACAATTCAGTAGCGAATTTTTCAATTTTATTTTGACTATTTTTTACTTTTCATTGAATATCTCGAAAACGTTGGAGAATAGCAAAATTTTGGTTAAGACCATTTTTATAGAGCAAATAAAGTTCTACAAAAAAATTTATAATGAAAATTTGACTACTAGCCACAGATTCAGAGATATTCATCAAAAATCCAGCTGAGGGCTATTGCGTTGAGCGCAGCAGGAGGTTTGAATAAGTTGCGCATGGCGCCAATCACGTGACTCATGGCACTGTCGCAGGGAGGGTAACAGCTGACGCGTTGCGCCGACTGCTCCGAAATTGCTATTATAATTTATAATAAATTAACGGTACATTTTGGGCTATAAGTTCCTAACTCCCCCCGATAGGACATTTTCTCAGCTACAAAGAAAGATTTTTTTTTCCCCATCTGATGAGGTTAACTAAAGATATCTAGGATTGAAGACGGCCTGTCGGCAATTCCCAATTGTTTATAACAAATTGTGAATCACCCCGGCAAATTTGAGCATATACTTTTTAAAACATTAATAATTACACTTTTAGCTATCGATTGGTGTAATTTGGTGCCCTTTGGTTAATTTCGATGTAAACGACATTTTCAGAGCTAGTTTCACTGGACTATAACAGTCAAGGGTATCGCGCCACTCTCGCCCCTCTATAAATGGTGGGAGCTCGTGCGATAGTACAGCGAAAGGTCTCGCTCCATTTTCGCCTCTCTATAAATGGCGAGAGCTCAAGCAATGCCACAGCAAAGGGTCTCGCTACACTCTCGCTTCACTCTTGCCTCTATAAATGGCGAGAGCTCGTGCAATAGCACGGCAAAAGGTCTCGCTCCACTCTCGCCTCTCTTAAAATGGCTAGAGCTCATGCGATAGCACAGCGAAAGGTCTCGCTCCACTCTCGTCTCTCTATAAATGGCGAGAGCTCGTTGGATAACACAGCAAAGGGTCTCGCGCCGCTCTCGCCTCTCTGTAAATGGCGACAGCTCGAGCTATGGCACAGCGAAGCGTCTCGCCTCACGCTCACTTCTCTAGAAATGGCGAGAACTCGTATGATATCACAGCGAAAGGGCTCGCTCCACTCTCGCCTCTCTTAAAATGGCTAGAGCTCGTGCGATAGCTCAATGAAGGGTCTTGGTCCGCTCTCACCTCTCTATAACTGGCGAGAGCTGAGGCGATAGCACAGCAAAGGGTCTCGCTCCACTCTCGCCTCTCTATAAATGGCGAGAGATCATGCGATAGCATGGTGAAGGGTCTCGCTTCACTCTTGCTTCCCTATAAATGACGAGAGCTAGGGCAATAGCACAGTGAAGGCTCTCGCTCCGCTCTCGCCTCTCTATAACGCTAGTAAAAATTGTGAGAGGCTCTGCGACATGGGCTGTTGCAGTGACATTCATGCATGGAGTACGCAGCCGTAGTCCGCAGCTAGGTCGCTGCTGGAACCCTATGCGACCCTGACGCGGTGCGTTCCCATTTTTTTCATTTTATCGATAGTAATAATCATCAATTAGTTGCGAGAGATTATTATGCACCAACAAATCATTAATCCTTCAATAATTAATTTGAATTAATACGCATAATCTAAAGATTGTGAATTCTTAATTGACGGCATCTGAGGTTAGGACGGACACAGATAGGTCCATCCCGCATAAACCCCGCGCAGCCCTGTCTTAGCGACCCTACTGCGTACCTTTCTGAGGTATATCACCCCGAAAGGCAATGTCGCGCTCCAACTTACGCCGCGACGTTTCTGAGCAGTGAAATTGATAAAGAGGCGAGAATGCTCTCGCCTCTTAATAAATAGCGAGAGCTGGGGCGATAGCACAGCAAAAGGTGTTGCTCCACTCTCGCCTCTATAAGTGGCGAGAGATCGTATGATAACATGGTCAAGCGTCTCGCTTTACTCTTGCCTCTCTATAAATGGCGAGAGCTCTAGCGATAGCACAGCGAAGAGTCTCACGCCACTCTTGCCCCTCTATAAATGGTGGGAGCTCGTGCTATAGCACAGCAAAGGGTCTCGCTCCACTTCTGCCTCTCTATAAATGGCAAGAGCTCGTGCGATAGCATAGCAAAGGGTCTTGCTCCGGTCTCCCCTTTATAAGTAGCGAGAGATCGTGCGATAGCATGGTCAAGGATCTCGCTTTAATCTTGTCTCTCTATAAATGGCGAGAGCTGGGGCGATAGCACAGTGAAATGAAGGTCCTCGCTGAAGGCCCTCGCTGCGCTCTCACCCCTCTATAAATGGCGAGAGCTCCAGCGATAGCACAGCGAAGGGTCTCGCGGTACTTTGGTCACTCTGATCACGACCATTATCTCCGTTAACCCTTAAGAGGTCGCAGCTCTTCACCGAATGTAGTTGGTCGCATGGGTTGAGAATCCCCATGTATTTTACGACTTGATAAAAAAACAAGCAGGGTTCGAGTCTGTTCGACAAACGGCATGCGATCGTTACTTTCTGCGTTATTAGACTTTTTTTCTACCAATTTTACTGGTGGCCCGATCGATCCAGTAGTTCTCGAGATGGAAGAACTTGTTTAATTTTAGTTTTGAGGCTTTCGCGGCCATTATTAATGACATTATTGGCTTCCGGATGGATGCCGCGTTTGGTTTCAGCACTGCGCCGACGTTTCGCAAACATTGCAGTCTGCATTTTCAGGGCTATGAGCTCCGATTCTGAGCTCCGCTGGCTGGGGGTTGTCCTTATATGTCTTCCCCCTCCCCTTCCCCGTGTGATTGCTGTTGTCACCAAGAAGATCCCTACCGATGAAATTATCAGTCGGACCGAGACAGCGACCTACCATCTTTCTTCGGAGACCAGTGATGAGATCCGGAGGCAGTTGTCTAACATCCTCCACTAGGCTACTCCACCTAGTGACAATATCATCAGGGAGGAACGTCTTGCACTGCATAGTCTAAAGGAGAATGACCTCATTATTCTTCCGGCCGACAAAGGCAATGCCACCGTGGTTATGGATAAGAACGCCTACTCCGGAAAGCTCAATGCGATGTTGAGTGATTCCAGCGTTTACATAAAACTCAGGAAGGATCCTACTCGTACAATTGAGCGTAAAACTACTGATCTCTTGAAGAAAGCTGATCTCTCGGCGGACCCGACAAAATTCCTTACTCCTAAAGAATCCTTTCCTCCCAGACTCTATGGGCTCCCCAAAATCCACAAAGAGTCTGTTCCTCTCCGTCCTATTGTTAGCAACATTTGAGCGCCAACTTACCAGCTGGCTAAGTTTCTCACATCACCACTCCAAAAGTTGACTGGTCTGAGTGATTCATACATTCAGAACTCACTGGATTTCGTCAATAAACTGAGAAATCTCAGGACTTCACCAGATGATATTCTAGTGAGTTTTGATGTAGAATCACTCTTCACTAACGTCCCAATCCCAGAAACCTTAGAAATCATCAAAAAATCCAAAGACATTTCCGCCCGATTCCTTCTCTAAATTGAGCACTGCTTGAGTTCTACATACTTTCAGTTTGAAGGAGAGTACTATGAGCAAAAATCGGAAACAGCAATGGGTTCTCCCATCTCCCCGATTATTGCAAATATATTCATGGAACATTTTGAGAACGAAGTATTAAAGTCAGCGTCTCAGAAACCAACTGTGTGGTTCAGGTATGTGGATGACACCTTTGTCATCTGGTCACATAGAAAGACTGCTCTAACTCAGTTCCTGGAAACTGAGCAGGACAGATGTCTTCTATTTCTAGATGTGCTGGTTCGACGCAACGAGGATGGCACTCTAGGCCACCAAGTATATCGCAAACCAACTCACACAGATAGGTATCTAAATGCCACTTCCCATCACCACCACTCCCAAAAGAACTCTGTCATTAGCTCCCTAATGTATAGAGCACTCACAATCTCCCAACCCTCCAACGTCGACAGTGAAGTTGAACATCTTGAGACAGGTCTGACCAAGAATGGATATAACATCCACCAAATTCGAAAGGTCAAGCCTAAGCTACTGAGCAAGCTCTCTGCTCCCCGAGAGGAGACTGATCCTGAGGAAAACCAGGAAAGACCTAAAGTGGCCCTCCTCCCTTATCTGAGAGGCACAACAGAACGCATAAGTAGAGTACTCGGCAAACATAACATCCGAACGATCTTCCAACCCCCAAAGAAGATCGGACAGATGCTGCCGAGTGCAAAAGCTCCAAGACCACCCCTGAGCACACCAGGAGTGTACGAGATCCCTTGCTCATGCGGGAAAGTGTACATTGGAGAAACCGGGAGGAAGATCAGTACACAGATCAAGGAACACCAGCGGTGTTCCAAATACGGTCACTCAGAACAGTCTGCCCTGGCTGAACACTGGACATACTATCCAATACGACCAAGCCAGAATGTTGGCCAAATCTCAAGGGTATTTCGAAAGGAAATACCGAGAGGGTTTGAAAATCCATAAAAACCCTAACAACCTCAACAGGGACAGAGGATATCAAGTGAACACCATTTGGAAAACCGTCCTCCCGGTTTTTTAATTGACCAGCTGATCAATTAAAAACATACGATTGGCTGACCTTCCTTCCCCTTCCCCCACCATCGCAGGGGAAGACATATAAGAACAACCCTCAGACATCGGAGCTCAGAATCGGAGCTCATAGCCCTGAAGATGCAGACTGCAATGTTTGCGAAACGTCGGCGCAATGGTGGAACCAAACGTGGTATCCATTCGGAAGCCAATAATATCAACTTGTTTAATTTCGTTTTTCTTCAATATCTCGAAAACTAAGGAACTATGAACACAGCAAGTTGGAGTTTGGTATAATTACAGCTCTTATAATATTGAAGGTGGTATTTTAGCTCGGCCCAATCGGCCAAGCAGTTTCGGAGATATTTCATCTGCAGTTTCGAAGATTTTCATCTGTTGTATACATACTAGGAGGCTACGCTCCCCGCTCGCCAACCCCCATATGACCCACATGATCCTAATTCTGACCCTTGTGACCCTTAATCTGACCCTTATTATACCCCTCGTGACCCTTATTTTGACCCTTGATTTCAGTTCCTTAATTTTGCTTGCTTCGACCCTCATGACCCTTTTTTGGACCTTTGGTTAATCTGACCCTTGTGACCCTTATTTGGATCCTTGATCTGACTCTCATTATGACCCTTGTGACCCTTTAATTTGACCCTGGTGACCTGTAGTTTCTGACCATTGATTTTTTACCCCCATTACCTTTATTTGGACTCCTGCGACCCTTATTCTATCCTTGCGATCCTTCATTTGACCCTCGTGACCCTTATTCTGACCTTCACGACCCTTATTTTGACCCTCGTGACGCTTATTTTGACTCCTGTGACCCTTAATTTTGGAGTCTTAATTTCGAGTACCAAATTTCCCTCACCAAAAGTCGATTTGAATTTTTATAATATAGAGAGATATTTCAATAAAAGGTTGAATATCATCCTGTAGACAGACACCCTGTAGCATCTGGTTGCGGTTGTATGCCTGTCACAAGGACAGGGAATTGCTACGGGTCCATTCGGAAGCTTACTACCAATGGAATTGGTAGAAATAAAAAACAAGAAATAACTAATAACCCAAAAAGTAACGGTCAAATATGTTCTGTGGGATAGACTCGATCCTCTGCTTGTCTAAAATTCAACATGGCCCTATGGGACCCGGAAGGTCAAACGTCGCAATAATCACACCTCAGATCGGCCATGCCTCGCCAGAGTCAAACGTGGTTAAGGTGATTCATCACGATGGTCAGTGATCACAAGTATCATACTTCACAAAAGTCGTACCTCGGGAGGGTCAAATGCCGGAAGGATCATAGCCTATGAGAGTCGAAAGCCGCAAGAATGAAAACTCGCAGGGATTAAGCGATCACAGGAGGCAAATAACAGAAGCAGATAAGACAATCTCAAGGGTCAAACGATCTCATGAGGGTCAACGGGGAGAGCCAGGGAAGATAATCACAAGTGTCTGAACTGTGGATCTTCTAAAAATCTCAAAAAATCTTCCGATTGTTTCTGAAAACCATAGAATATTCTTAAATCTTTCAACCTATCGTTTACAAGCTATCGTTAATATTTTTCAATAAAAAAGTAAATTGTTCATCAATTATGAACAATATTCTTCAATGACGAAAATTGTCTCCCTCTGCGTTGGAATTACGTGGAGAGTGCAGTTAATTTTTTCTTATTCGAAAGATGATTATTCAATAATCCTAGCATATATCACAAGATGTCACGCACGAGAAAATTTAATAGAAAAACCTATCGAATTTGTTATAAAATTCTATTGAATATCTATTAAACTTTCTATTAGTTTTTGGCTGCTTCTATTGACGCATGTTCAATAGAAAACATTCAATAGAAAATGAATCAACAGAAATGAGTCAACAGAATTCGATTTTTCTATATAACTTATTCTTTTCATATATTTTCTATAGAATTTGCTCGACTCCAATTTTCTAAGTTTTTTTCATTCTATTTTTCTTTTCTTCTCATCAAGAAAATCAAACGAAAAAACTTAGAAAATTTGAGCCGAGAAAATTCTATAGAAAATATCTTAATAGTATAAGTTATATAGAAAAATTGAACTCTATTGACTTTTTCTACTGAATATTTTCTATTGAACATTTCAATGGAATCGGCCAAATACTAATAGAACAGTTCAATAAAAATTCAATACAATTTTCTAACGAATTCGATAGGTTTTTCCTATGAAATTTTTTCGTCCGTGGTCACTCATTCAGAATCACAAATGATAATAGTAGGATAAGGTCCCCAGAGTTAATCCCCGCTCCCTTACAGGCTTTTGAATAGAAGGATTCAAGTTTGACTCGCAACCTTGGACCTAACCAATTTCAGAACTATAAATAAATACCTATCAATAAATACCACGTGAAATTCTTTTGACACCTGAATGACACAATCCGTAGACAAGTGCGAAAATCGACAAGTGGTAGGAATCATCATTCTATGGCCTGCGAGGTTGAATTAATTTTTGAAGTACGCGGATACATTTTATATATCAAGGTGACTTCATTTGTGCTATACCTAACTCAGACTCAGAAAAATGCTATTAAGATTGCCGTCGATGGATTGTTACTGGAACATACTGCACGTTCTTTTACTCTCGTCGTTAATTGGACAACTGACTGTCACCGTTGATTCGGAGCGTGAAACTGGCTTCTGCATTAATAATGAACACAATCAAACGACAATGGAGCGATGGCTCTCATCTCAAGAAAAAGTAGCCTAGGAATACAGAATTTTGAGTCTCCTTGATTTACCAGAGAAGCCAAAAAAACCCAGAAAACAACTGGGTAATTGCTATTGTCTTGATAGGGTGTAGTTATTTTTGTTAAGAAATTAGCAATATGCTTCCGAATGGTACATCATTTTTTTCTTACATATCAAATTTATCCTTTCATATTATTTCACTGAATTCGATATCTACTTCAGTTCATTGTGTTTGATCCTCAACTGAATCTAATTATTATCATTTGATTATTAGTATGATTATCCTCATTATCTTGTTTTTTTTTCAGCCGATTTATCTTCTTACAATTTTATTACGGTATACATGTGTTCTACCCTGTAATGCTCAATTTTTCTAAATGATAGAAGATATGTTTATAGCACTCATTTGTTTAATTGAAGTAAGTCTTCTATGATAATTGAATCAATTTGAAGTTTTTTTCATTCGAATAAATCGTGAAAGCAAATTTTCCAAAATGATGATTTCAAACTTCGATGAAATAGCATTGGAAACAAGTTTTTCATACACAATTGAATGATTTTGAAACCATTGGGAAGCGTCCTGGGAAATTCATGAAAAATTCACCAAAATGTAAAAAT
This sequence comes from Diachasma alloeum, assembly GCF_001412515.2. Classification (NCBI taxonomy): domain Eukaryota; kingdom Metazoa; phylum Arthropoda; class Insecta; order Hymenoptera; family Braconidae; genus Diachasma; species Diachasma alloeum. The sequence goes on from NW_021680509.1 coordinate 129,393, forward strand.
TATTATAAAAATCAAACCCACGGATATACCAATCCTAATAATCTTTCAACTTCGACAAAGTGGTGTTGAAATTGAAATTTAAAGCTGTGATTGAATGAATTTGAAGCATGATATCCGAAGATATGCCCAGAATTCTAATTTTCAATGAATGAAAAAAGTTTCCAAATTTTTATATAATTGGAAACTACGATTAGTGCTATCGCCTCCATCTTCCAACTCGGTCGAAAGGATATCCAAACAATCATTTTAAGCCACCATTCAATGATTTTAAAACCTTTCTTTTAGCTATCGCAGGACAGCTATTTTTTGAAAAAAAAATGAAAAAAATCTAAATTTAAAAAGATTAATAAATGAATCAAATTTTAATTTATGTCGATGGATGGGGCTCAACGATACCTACATTAAAAAAAAAAATGATTCAATTCCATCAATTTATTGGTGAATAATTCAAGGACATGGCCCAAAAACAGACGGAAATCGAGGAGCATTTACTGTTACAGTTCACAGGGTTCTGCGTGATACTGATGGTAACAAAAAGTTTCATTTCGTTGACTTGGAGAATACTAGTGCAGGATATACTGGATGGATTACGCTGGATGTCTCGAAGTCTCTGCAGATTTGGACTAAACAAGCAGAGGAAAATCGAGGATTGTACATCTCAGTTGTATCTACGGAAAGAACTGATTTCTATGAAGTGAAACTTAAAAATATTGACATCATTGGATTCAAGGGGAGTGAAAAGAAACAGCCATTTACGGTTGGCGTCTACAAGAACTCCGGAAAAAGAAGTATTGAACTTCGCATCAACGATATCGAGAGAGTTGTGTGGGCTTCGGACATTATGCGTCGACTTTAAAGCATCCAGTGGCAGGATTGGATCATAGCTCCTTCAGGATTCGATGCATTTTATTGTAGTAGTGAGTGCAATTTCGCTTTGTAAATCAGGATGAATGCAACTAACCATACAATTATTCAAAACTTAATGCATTTGAAGCGGCCGGATAAGGTTTCGAAGTCGTGTTGTACTTCTACAAAGTATTCAGCACTTACTCTATTATATTTTCAAGATGAGAATAATGTAGTTTTGAAGAGATATCAGAATATGACTGTTGATAGATGTGAATGTTTACATGAGATTAATCGTAATTTTTTCTATCTCAACTTGCTTTCCTTGAAGCCTAGCCTCCTTGAAGAATTTTAGATTTCTCGATCAATTACTTGTTTGTTAGGAGTAAGATCGGGATCATCATAGAGTAGAAAAAAATGAAATTAACCATAATTTTTGGAAATGTCAATTAATAATTAATTGAAAGTGTAAATATTTCATGTTCATAGAAATATGTCTGTGGGATCTTTTGCATATGAAGTGAGACTGACGTCATATTTATTCAACGTATATAAAAGTATGCGGAAGATGTAGCATACAGAATGATAGACTTGTTAATTAAAAAACTTAAATTTATGGTTTTAAACTCTTGAATTCAAATAACAACTTAATTATCTTTCGAAAATGTACAAATTTGCATAGAGAACTGAGTAAAATAAAAACACGACGTTTTGAATAATCCCCCTCACTCTCTCATCTCATCGTCAACAATTTAAAGCACCTAATTATTTTCCCCCATTCAAACTAAATAGGGACATCTGCATAACAAAGGCCTGTTTGTCGATTATAGTTTCCGAGATGTTGACGTTTTTGTCTCCCCAACTGCTATTTAAACCAACTGTATTTTTTTTCATCATCTCCGGCAACTTCATATTTTATTTATTTTTTTAGATTGTCAATATTATTGGAGTACCTAAAACTGCATATCGACAAAGTGGACCCTTTTCATGCAGACGGTCACATATATTCTCAGCAGTTGATTGAGTAATGTGTCTGTTCTCTCTATGTTTTTTCATTCTAAACTATTGGGACTACCACACTACCAGACATAGGGTTGCGCACGAGACTGGGACTAGGCTTGGTCTCGTTTCGTCTCATCTCGTTTTTTCGAGACGAAACCGAGACGAGACTACTGCAAAATCTCTGAGACGAGACCGAGATGATACGGACGAGTAAGCGAGACGATACCGCCGGGGAACCAAGAGTCCTAACGAGAATCTGACATGAGTCGCGGTTGTTTTCAACTTCCCGACCCGAAGGGACGGATGACCCCGAAAATCAAATATGGAGTTTCCATAATTTGCCTACATTTCTTGACGTTTCAAATCATCCTGACAAATTTTTTAAGACATGTCTGTCTGTGTGTGTTTGTGTGTGTTTGTGTGTGTGTGTGTGTGTGTGTGTGTGTGTGTGTGTGTGTGTGTTTTTGTGTATACACACATGAAAAAAATTAATAGAAAACCTAGTTTTTGCGCTGATTCTATTGCATATTTGATAGGAAAAATCAATATATTTTGAATTTCTGTTCGAATTTTTCTCTTGAAATTTTTTCTATTAGAATTATTGGGCACAAATTTTCCAAGTTTTTGCCGCTTGATTTTGTTTTGTTTTGCAATACAGAATCCGAGTGGAAAAAACTTGGAAAATTGATGCCCAAGCATTTATAGAAAAAATCTCGAGAGAACAATTCAAATAGAAATTCGAAATGTATTAGCTTTTTCTTATCGAATGTCCAGTTGAATCAACGCAAAAAACAAATAGAATTTTTTAATAAAATTCTAATGGAAATCCCACAGAAACCTCATAGAATCCCTGTAGAATTTCAATAGAATTTTCTAGCAAATTCGCTAGGTTTCCTATTAAATTTTTTCATACGTGTACGTATGTGATGAAAATTTTATCCGACAATGTCTCCTGAACGAATGAAGCGATTCAATTTTTTTTTGCGATCGATAAGTCTTTATGTAACTTAAAACTAATTAGTTCATGAAAACGATCGCTTTAGCAATTCTTCAGTTTTTCGCTTAAAATTTGTGAAAAAATATCGGAAAAAGATGAATATATTTCTTTTACTGTAAGGGCAATGAGAGGATGAATGTTAGAATGTATTTCTCATCTTGTGCTGACAAACGTTGAAGAAAAAAAGTTATCTCTTAGTAAACCATGTCTCCTGTTCTTGTGAAAACAGAAGAACATAACAAGACGAGACCGAGACGAGACATACATTTTTGATAGCGAAACGAGACTGAGACCGAGACCAATGTATTACAAAACGAGACAAGACCATACCGAGACGATATTAAAATTTTCAATTTTTTCCGAGACCGAGCCGAGATTTCTCAAAATCTCGACTCATCTCATGTCGTGCGCACACGTATGAATAAATCGTATAGAAATTTTCTATACGGATTGCGTATAAAATTTCTATAGGATTTTCGTATAAGATATTTTTTATACAAATTATTTCTATACGATTTCTATAGGTTTAATCCTATACGACCCACTGCCACATGTATAGAAACATTTCGAATGGAGTTGCGACATTTCTCAACGTTTTTCTCTGGAGCATTTAGATATCTTTCGTATGAAAACAAAGATTTATGCAAAAATTTATGTATTGAAATATCCGAATATCATATACGAAAATCCCATAGAATTTCTATACGCAATCCGTATAGAAAATTTCTATACGATTTTTTCATACGTGCAGTCCTACTTCCGAATGGAAACATTGTAATCGTTCAAATTTATGTTTTGAATTTTTTGTGTTATATCGACCTATTATGATCCAAAAAGTCCGAGAATGCAATTTTCAGACTGTGTCCGTACGTACATGTGTATGTATGTATATGTGTGGTAAAGTTTTTCTCCAATTGTTCGCTAATGAATGGATGGAATCTGAATTGTTGAATCTTTTTTCTTCAAATGTAGGTATTGTTGAGCCCTACCGATCGCCACTAATCAAAATTCAATTAATCAACCCGTTTTTTTTTAATTTAGGAATTTTCTTCAAAAATTGGTAGTCCCACGATAACTAAAAAAAATGTTCTCAATTGATTGAATGATGGCTTAAAAAATTTGTTTTGATGTCTCTTTGACCAACTTCGACGATGAAGGCGATAGCAATAATCGTTACGTTGATTTACTCGAAAATTTTCAAACATTTTGTATTTTTTGAAAATCAGAAGTTCAGGGATATCTTTGAATATGATGCTTCAAATGAATTGATAGCTTAAAATGTTTGCTTTAATGCCATTCAGTCGATATGTAAAGATGATTACCATAGCTATATTGGTTGATTTGATTTTTATGATGATTGTTAAAAATTTAGAATTTTTCATGAATTTCCCTCACAGCGAACTTTCTGATGGTTTCTTCAAATGTGATGTTTCAAATTCATTCAAGTATGTGTAAATAAAATTTTTCTATTCACATTTTATCGAAGGGCTGAGAGGAGAGATAGAACTGTAAAAAAGACAATCGGTTGCACAACAGAAAAGGGATAATAAGAATAATGATGCTAATAACATTCAACTAAGGTAAAAATCTGACAAAATTAGGTAAAAGGAAATCTTATTCAATTCAATAAAATGAAATAAACAATGAATAATACATGATAGAAGGAAATGATTTACAAAATAACCACTCGGAAGCATGTTGTTGCTAATTTGTCAGTAAAAAATAACTATACTATATACAATACAAGAGCAATTTCCCACTTATTTACTTCGCACACAGAAAAAAGAAGTGATGAACTCTAGAAAGGAGTTTCTTGCATTTAAAGCCCAACATGACTCTGATAATGTCAAATATGGAGTTGCTAAAGATGATGAACAAGAAGTGCCAAATGATTCAAACAGCGGTTGCGGAGACAAAATCGTCAATATTTCGGAAGCTATAATCGACAAAGTGGGTCTTTGTTATGCAGATGTTCACATGCAGCTTGAATAGAAGAAAATTTATGTGTTTTAAATTGTTGAAGATGGGCTGAGAGAGTTAGGGGATTATTCAAGAAATCCTGTGTTTATTTTACTCAATTCTCGTCTATTCAGATTAGTATATTCATTGAATTCAAGTGTTTAAATTCATGAAGCCGTGTTATTCCATCATCTATCATTTCGTATGGTGCATCTTCCGTATACTTTCATATACATTGAATAAATATGACGTTCAATCTCATTCCCTACACAAAAGATTCCACGGAAAGGTTTCTATTAATATAAAATATTTACACTTTCAATTAATTATTAACATTATGAATAATGATTAACATTATTTTAAGAAATTATGATCAATTCCATTCTATCCTATTCTATGATGATCCCAATCTTAATCCTAAAAAAAACAAGAAATTTATCGAGGAGTCTGGAAACTCTTCAAGGAGACTAGGTGTCAAGGAAAGAAAATTGAAACGGAAAAATTATGACTAATTTTCTATAAACATCCACATCTATTAACAATCATATTCTGATATTTCTTTAAGACCACATTATTCTCATCTTGAAAATATAACACAGTAAGTGCTGAATACTTCGTAGGAGCACAACATGACTTCGGAACTTCATCAGGCTGCTTCAAATGCATCAAGTTTTGAATGATTGCATGGTTAGTTGCATTCATCCTAGTTTGCAAAGGGAAATTGCATTCACCACTACAATAAAACGCATCGAATCCTGAAGGAGCTATGATCCAATCCTGCCACTGAATGTCTTTAAAGTTGACGTATAATGTTCGAAGCCCACACGATTCCCTCAATATTTGTACATCCAAGTGTTCATTTTTCAAATAGTAGTTTTGCATAGCCTCTAGAGTATGATCCAGTGCATTTCGCGGATGTCTGGCGACGATATCGTTGATACGAAGTTGAATACTTCTTTTTCCGGAGTTCTTGTAGAAGCCAACCATAAATGGTTGTTTCTCTTCACTCCCCTTGAACCCAATGATGCCAATGTTTTCAGGTTTCACTTTATAGGAATCAGTTCCTTCAGTAGACACAACTGTTATGTACAATCCTCGATTTTCCTCTGGTTGTTTAGTCCAAATCTGCAGAGACTCCGAGACATCCAGCGTAATCCACCCAGTGTATCCTGCACCAGTATTCACCGAGTCAACGAAATGAAAATCTTTGTTACCATCAGTATCACGTAGAACTCTGTAAACTGCGACAGTGAATGCTCCTCGATTTCTGTTTGTATTGGCTTCAGGACCTCTGTACAGCCTGAGCTCTGCCGACATCATGATATCATCATCGACTGGTACTGCAGATACGTCGAACCACATCCTCTTGACTCTATCCGGTTTGCCACCGAGCCCCTGGTGTGGCTGTTGAGCCATGAAACTAATGATTACGTCACTCTGATTGATTGTGTATAAATTTCTCTCGTTGAGCTTGAACTCTCCGCTATTATTCCCATGTTTACCAATGTCATTTGTGTATACGTCCAGAAGGAATTTCGGCGCCGATCTTTTCATAATTGGCTTTTTCTCTGGATTTTTTGACTTCTCTGGCAATCCAAGGAGTCTCAAAATTCTGTGTTCCAAGGCTGTTTTTTCTTCAGATGAGAGCCATCGCTCCATTGTCGTTTGATTGTGTCCATTATTAATGTAGAAACCAGTTTCACGCTCCGAATCAACGGTGACAATCAGCTGTCCAATTAACGACGACAGTAAAAAAACGTGTAGCATATTCCTGCAACAAACCATTGATAGCGATCTTAATAGCATGTGTATGTCTGAGTAAGCTACAGTCCAAATTAAGTCACCTTGATATATAAGATGTATCCGCGTACTTAAAAAATTAATTCAACCCCGCTGGCGAAGCAACGATGATTTCTACTGTGGATGTGAGGAGGTTGCAGAGATCTAGTAGCCTGACGTAGAGCGAAGTTGAGTTTTTATTTTGAAATTGAGTTTTCTTATATAAATGTGTGAATTTTCCTTATACAAGTGGTGAGTAGAGAGTCAGTTATAGACGAACTTGTTCTGTAGTGGAATTGAGTTAATTAAGTGAATGTGTAATGTTAAATGATGATGAGTATTGCAAGTGTCCGATATTTACCGAGAGTGCAATTTGGACGTGACTGATGTGATTGGTAGGAAATTTGGAGAGGGGATGAGTGAGTCCTAACGTCTTATTGATTCGTTGTTCCCGAGTTTCCCTGCTGTTCCGTGATTGGCCGGGGACTACCGACGGGGAAATCACGGGTCCGTAGTGACGTCACTAGGGTTAGGTAGGGACCGAGGAATTATCGAGGGAAGCCAGGTAATGGTAAGGGATTAAGACCGATGAGGGATTATGGAAAGAACCATAAACAAGTCTCCGGGTTTATGATCAGGATGAAATGTATATACATTTCATATGATAGAAAAGTTTAATTTCATATGATAGAAAAGTATATACATTTCATATGATAGAAAAGTTTGAGGATTCGATTTTAATTTTCTGTGCGAGAGAGATCGAGTAATTTTAGGAATTCGGCTAAATTCAAGGAAAGGTACGTTGGGAAATTTTGCACATTCTGCGTGAATGAACGAGATACAGTCACCACAGTATTATCTACCAGTAATTTTGATCAGGCTGAAAGACATGTGTGAGTATGATGTGTGGAAGAACAGTGTGTAAAGCAGCCTTTCACGGACGCTCCGCATCGCCCTGCGTCCGTGAATCTCTGCCTACGGCCGTTATAACAAAAAATACTGTTCGTCATACGGCCAAAAAAAACTTTTCCAGCTCATATGATTGCAGCCCTCGCCTTCGGCTCGGGCTGCAAACTCATATTCGCCAGAAAAGTTTTTTTCGGCCGTATGACGAAATATACTATTTTGTTATGACGGCCCTAGGCAGAGATTCACGGACGCGGAGCGGAGCGGAGCGTCCGTGAAGCGCTGCCTCACGGCCGGAATGACAAAATAGTATTTTTCCGGCCTGTTGTGATGGGGTTTCGTGTGGTTGGCCGGTCCTCGCCTACGGCTCGGAGGCCAACGCCATACGAGTAAAAAAACCCCATCGCAAGAGCCCAGGAACAATATTTTTCTGTAGTGATTTTCAAGTTTTCGAGTTTGGGAAGTATGTAATACCAATTCCCAGACGAGAAATCGTGAGAAGCAGTACAGAAAAAAATATTGTTCGTCATACGGCCAAAAAAAACTTTTCTGACGAATATGACTGCAGCCCTTGCCTTCGGCTCGTGCTGCAAACCTCATATTCGCCAGAAAAGTTTTTTTCGGCCTAATGACGAAATATACTACAATAAAAATACTATAATAAATTAGTATATTTCGTCATTAGGCCGAAAAAAACTTTTCTGGCGAATATGAAGTTTGCAGCACAAGCCGAAGGCGAGGCCTGCAATCATATTCGTCAGAAAATTTTTTTTGGGCCGTATGACGAACAATATTTAACAATAGACGTGGAGCGTCCGTGAAACGCTGCCTTACCGCCGGAATGACAAAAAAATTAAAATGTTATATTTCGATACGAGTGAGACGGAATAGACATAGAATAAATTCTTTTAGTTCACTTGTAAACGAAAAAGGCACAATTCGACCACTCGCTGAACGTACCATCACTGTTGAAAAATATTTTTCGTGGCACGGGACCTGAAAAATAATGTTCACGCCTCGCCATGAGAAACATATCACCCTTCCACACGTCCTTGCCATCCTCGCCTTCGGCTCGGAAGGCAATCTTGCACGTGGGGGAGAATGATTCTATTTTCCAAGGCTCGGGAATGAAATGTACTAGTTCGACACATGTGAGACGGGAATTTTCCGCTCATGTGATTGGCAGCCCTCGCCCCGCCAACTTCACACTCGTAAAAATTCCGTCTCACTCGCATCGAAATATCCTATTATGATGATGCAGCCTGGTGGGACTCGGCGAACCTCACGTGTTTCCCTGAGGCTGTTGTAGATAAGAGGCATCGTTGGTGCAAATCGTGGCTGCGCTGCCTGTGGTGGTACCTCACGCTCGGGTTTACGGTCGGGTGTTGGTTGGTCTCAGCCAGTATATTCCAGGTAGGAATTAACAAATGGCTCAAGCTTGGTCCAAGGGCGGCCCAACCTTGGCCAGTCACAGGCCAACATAGGCGTCCAAGGCTGGTTGAGCACCAAAATAATAACGCTGGGCCATTCTTGGCCACCAAGACTGGGCCTGACTCGGTCGCCAGTCGTTAGCCGGGACTAATGTATATTGATTTAAATGATAAATAAAATCAAAAATAATTTTCATTCAACCATTTTTATGATTGATTATCTTCTAATCACCCACCCCTAACGCATCTTTCAGTGAAAATCCTTAATTTGTTAATTTAAAATAATCCATCCCGAGCTGGTTGCGAACCCACGATCCTAACATCACTAGTCCTACACGCCTTAACCATTAGTCTACCGCGCAATTCTTATTACTGTTGACTCAAGTCGTCCAATTATGGATTCTATCTCGATTTAATTCTTTGCTGAATGAGTTTTTAAATATAATCGGAATTAATTTCGTTTTCATTATTTATTAATCACCTGGTTATTCGAGGGGGGTTAAAAAATACCTCTCCCCCCCACCTGAGTATTTTTGATGAACCCAGATTTTCAATTTTTCATTACACTTGGAGATTCGATCTTTGTTATTATTATTGTTATCATTATTATTATTATTATTATTTTATTTTTTTTACACTCGTAAATGAGATCGCTGAACGATCCTCGAGGGTTCCGACTTCACCCCGAAGACTGCCCAGCAAGCTAAGCGAAACAAACTTTTCCTAATCGCTCTACAGTAGTGCTCCCTCCAACCAGAGGGTGAGCTCTACTGCAGTCCAGAATCGTGCTATCTCATAGTGTAGTCAATCTAGCATTTAGGTGACACTTTTAATCCTCCGTCGATGAAAAAATAACCATTAGATAGATGAAAATTCCCTGAACAACATATCAAATTGTTCAATGACAGATTGATGTACTACATATTAAAAATAATTAAAAACAATTGGAATTTTCAGGCGAACGCCAAAAATCCGTGTAGATTCAATTAAATTGAACCGATCATTGAGGAAAAAAACCAGTGTGTAGGGCCGAAAATTCTCTACGAAAATGAGTTAGGAACCAATATTGCAGGTGCACTTGTTCTCCCGTAATAAATTATTTAGTATTTTTTGCGTGACATCTCGTAGAACAATCAGCTGATTCAATGAGGCCCAGCTTCGTATGCGCGCGCACTCCCCTCAAAGTAGCGGTATGCGCAGTAGATTTGAACTGTGCATGGAATTTCGCAGAGGAGTTCGAACTTCGTGAATGTTTTAACTGAGAAGAAAGCCGGAAAAAAATGCAGGAGTAAATGACACAATTAAAAAGACGAAGTGTCACAAGATTATTAGGGCTAATAACATTTTGATTGTCCTAAATAAAAATAAGAATACTTCTTATATGTATATAATTAATTAAGTACATAGATGACAGTGGGTTATCAATTCCTGCATCCATTAAATAATTATAAACCGGTTAATAACTTAATTTCATTCATAACATACATATTTGAGTCTTCTCTATATTTGCATTCGATTATATTTCGGAATTAAACAATAGAAATAAGCAATTATTGACTGAGAAACTTTATCAAACACTTTTGGCAGTCTTCTTGGTCAATATTATTAATATTTTATTGTTAATATTGTTTCATTCCTAAATATAATAAAATATTACTACAGAGGATGATCAAATTAATTTTATGAATAAAATGAATTCATCAACCAACTTGTAATTTTTTAATGGGTACAGAAATTGAATACTCCCTTTCGTTTATTTATTTAATTAATTTTATACGTATAAGAAGTACTGTTATTTTTATTCATGACACTCAAAATTGCCCGAAGACCTATAAACGGCAGTTGACCGAGATTTTCCATATATTTTTGGGAGCAACGGGTGATCGATTAGAAAAAAATTCTGAAAATATTGTCTTTAGAAAGCAACGAAAAAATGGAAATTTTTGTTTTAATTTTTGTTTTTATACATGGAAATATTATAAAAATAATTTTCAGATTATTGAATAGAGTAGGAAATGTTCAAATTCCAAAAATGAGTATATTTATCTTCCTAGTTGCCCAAAAAATTGTATAAATTTACAAAAAAAATTTTCAAGAACAGGAATATTCAGGAATTGTTTAGGAATTTTTTACACCACGGGGAAAATTGATCAGTTGAAAAGAAATCTTTAATAATAATTAAGAGATAAAATATTATCGATAGAGTTTTCCTTTTATAGTAATAAAAAAAAATTAGTTCATTTTGCGGAACATATATTTCTCCTTCGTCATCCCTTCTTATTGACTACATCGTTATAGTTGTTAAAATATTATTCAGAATACAAGTTTTCCATGCAAAAATGTAGATGACAGTAACTCTAGATTATATATTTATAATAACGGATCCGTTATAATAACGGATCCCAAATATCATTACTCCAGTGATGCATACAATCCCTGGTATTGCACCATCCAACCTGAATGTACAGGTAAAGTAGAATAAATTCCACAAACTGGTTGTGTCCCATTATGGAAATCATCATGAGGAGGGCGACCTAATTGCCCTTTCATTGTTATCAGTTTCCACTACAAAGCGGCGTTGGTAGTAAACTGTCTAGCCACAGTGTACTTTAGGCACCTACATTTTGGTGCTACTTGAAATGATTGAATTAACTGATTAAGACGAATAAATCGCAAAACCTTCACGTACGTCGTGGAATAATCAAGCACATGTATATTTGAATCGACTGCGCATACCGCTCTTGCCCTACAGATGCGCGCGCAGAAATGGGCTGGATCTCGGGGACGAATTCGGCAATAATACAAAATTAAGGTTAAAAAAACTTCTGAGGGTTGTCACGGAAAAACTATTCATCCTAGAACATCACTCCTCGTATCATTTTCGTGTGGAATTAGCTCCTCTACAATGCNATTATATTTCGGAATTAAACAATAGAAATAAGCAATTATTGACTGAGAAACTTTATCAAACACTTTTGGCAGTCTTCTTGGTCAATATTATTAATATTTTATTGTTAATATTGTTTCATTCCTAAATATAATAAAATATTACTACAGAGGATGANCTCTACAATGCGGTATGTGTTTTTTTTCAATCGATGGAGTTTAGCCGAAACTACGAATGTTTTTGTCATTGGTCCGAACGAAAACGACTCGTTTTTAATTATTTCTAATATCTAGTACATCAATCTGTTATTGAACAATTTGATATGTTGTTCAGGAAATTTTTATCTATCTAATGGTTATTTTGTCATGGATGGAGGCTTAATTACTAAGTTTGGCTATTTTTGAGACTAATTTGACTACACTATAAGTAGACGGAGGGATCCAAGAATGACCGACTTCTGCATTTGGCCACCCAAAATGAAGGCTTGACGCCTACATGCAGGGATTATTATTATTATTATTATTATTATTATTATGTCCTTTCCCCCTTTCTGTAACCCTGAGAGTTTTTATAAATACGTCTCCCTCCCCCTCTTCTCAACAGCTGGTGAAAGGTTGGCTCAACCCTGACTCATCGGGCATTGGTGGACAAGCGTGGACCATAATTCAGCCAGTGGCTGAGCCAGTCGCCAGCCAGTGGTAGAGCTTGAACCTTGGCTACCACAGTCGGACCAATGTTGGATGAAGGCTGTGCTACCCAATGCTTGGCCGAAGACGGGCTAATCGAGCTTGGACCAGGAATGGCCACCAATGAACGTCTGTCAATTCTGGCTTCATTGGCCACCAAGCTTGGGCCAAGGTTGGTAGCCCCTCGTTGACCAAGCGTCGGTGGACAGTCTTCGTCCATGCTTGGTCCGACCCTGGTAACCAAGACTCAAGATGCGCCATTGGCTGAACACTGACTTAATCATTGACTAAATTATGGCCCACGCTTGTCTACCAACACTCGACAAGTCGAGGTTGAGCCAAGCTTGGGACGGATGTAGAAGCTCGACGAGTCCTGCCTGGGATATAAGCCACTTTCAGTCTATCGATGGAGACGTTCACGAAGACTTGCTCTGACGTGGTTAGGTCCTTAATTTTCAAACAAATTTCCTGCTCAAAGTTATTAATATTTTTTGAACCCAAAGCACATTGATCTTCATTATCGCTTCCTGGAGATTAATGTGCTTGGATTTGTAAAAATATCGATTACTTTCAGCAAGAAATTTGTTCAAAAATTTGGAGAAATAACGGTGTTCTGTTATCCCTTAAGCATGAAGGTTTTTTTCACCATCCCTACACCGAAAGTTCGAACTTTCGGCCTCTAGTGGGGCTGTCGAAAGTACGGAGTATTCTCCCGCCTCGTAGCAGGGCGAAAGTAAGAAACAGGCTACGAAAGAAGCCTACGCGCAAAAAAAAATGCGTGCTGCGGTCGTTTGTCGACGCGCAAGTGCACATATTAATATCTGCGCATGCGTCTCCCATACTTCGGTGTCCAAGGGACAATAACGTTTACTCAACGTTCTATCAATCCATAATAAAATCGATTACATTCAATTTACCCAGTTTATCTTTGCCCTACTGATAAAAATGGCATCATCAGACGATTCCTACGATAGTGAAAGTGAATGTGAAGCAGAGCCAGAAAGAAATATTGATGGGGAAGCCAAAGATATCCAAGAAAATCTACTGCCACAAAAGTCATGCAAAAGATACAAACTTTGTTATGACAAGTTCATTGCATGGGCAATGAAAAATCAGGTTAAGGAATTCACAGAAAATGTTTTTCTCGTCTATTTTAATGATTTTAATTAAAAATTTTAATTCTTGTCCTTCCATTTCCCAATAAACCTCATATATACTTAGAAAAATTTATTTAAATTCATGGAATAAATCATTTTCAATTTCATTACAAAAATTTTTCAATAAATATTGAATAATCTGAATAAAAAAAAATTTCTCAGAATAAAATTTCAACTAGGGGAGAGCGGGGCAAAATGGAACGATTTGAAATGTTCTTAAGTCATCAATATCTTTATTCGTAAATTGAAAATTTTGCATTTGGAAGATTTTGAAAATCGTTCCACTTTGCCCCGCTCTCCCCTACTTGGAACAGAAAAATTTTCAGAAATAAATTCCTCTGATATTGCGTAAAACTACCTTGTACAAATTATTCGATCGGAGAGTGGGGGGAAAGTAGTGCGTCCAGAACGACACCTAACCTCACTTTCCAATGGAGCATTATTTTCAGTTTTAGCATTTTCTCGATGAATTTCTTACGAACTTTCGGTGTAAAGGTATGGTGAAAAATAGTATGCAATACACGGGCAAAAAGTTGGCCACGTCATCCCGCGTGATTGCCACCCTCGCTTCGCTCGGGTGGCAAACACACGCGGGATGCTATGGCCAACTTTCGGCCCTTGTATAGCAATATACTATTGTTCTCCGTCACGTTTGACCTTGGCGAACCGCAAGTTGCTTAGGTGTTGCCATAGCACAGCATGGACAAAATGACTGCACGTATGAAAAAAAACGTACAGAAATTTTCTATCCGGATTGCGTATAGAAATTCTATAAGATTTCCCTATATGATATTCGGACATTTCTATACGAATATGTTCTAGGGGAGGGTAGGGCAAAACGGACCAAGCGGGCAAGCGAACCCCTAGAGCAAAACGGACCACTAACAGAAAATTGATAATTGTTGTTTTTGCTTCCGAATGGAAGCTTTGTAATCGTGATTTTTTTCGATTTCTTAATTTTGGGTGAAAATGCCTAGAAATGTCATGAAACATGACATCCCACTGAAATTTCTCGAGATATCGTCGTTTTTGAATTGTTTTAGTCGGAAATCAGTTTGCGCACTATGACATGGCTAAAAGTCAGGGACACCTTTTGAAACTTTAGCTTCTAGTTAGGATTGTCAATGAACATTCCTATATCAAATTTTAGATCGATATATTTGATATATCGATCGAATTGTTCGTGAGATGGAACAATTTACCCAAAATTCATGAGAAAAAAAAATTGACGCATCTATATTTCACCTTTCGTTTTCAACTCAGGATAACTGAGAAATCCATATAATATGAACAGACGCCTACTACCAATGAAATTGGTAGAAATGAAAATAGGAGAAAAAAAATACGTAGAGAGTTGCAGTCATATGTAATCCGTCAAATGGCTTCTGTCGCGCTGCCTGTTTAGATAAGAAATAAATATAAAAATATCTGTTTTGCCTTTACACACACAGATTCCTAGGAAATATTGGCTTTTCAAAGTCATTTGTAGTTTGAAGTGATTAGCAAATCTGATCAAATTGCGGTTCAACGACACTTCTTCTCTATAAAATCCCTGTGAGTGTTACAATCCAAGAAACTTTTTATTGAACACATTCAGTGTTCCTAATTTTAAGGAAAGAAAAAAAAACAAAAATTACCAATTTTCAGTCAATGATCCGTTTTACCCTGCGATCTGTTTAACCCTCCCGGTCCGTTTTGCCCTACCCTTCCCTATACGAATTATTTCTATACATAAATTTTTACATAAATTTTTGTCTTCATACGACAGATGTCTAAACGCTCCACAGAAAGTGAAAGCGTGGAAGCGTGCAGTGAAAGTGATTTGAAGTCTGAGTTTCAAGAAGTATATCAAATCTATACGAAGATTATCGAACGTTTGATTAAGCAGGGAAAAACGCCAGGAGAAAAAGAAAATACGATTCTACAGAAGAGTATTTCCTTGAAAAATTTGGATCTGCAGGTTAAAATAAAAGAAATTTACAGTGGCGAGGGTTTCCCTTCCTCTTCCTCGTATACCTCTACAATGGAGTGTTACGTCTGCAGACATGAGATGAAAATTTCCAAAACATCTGGAACTGAGAAGCTGGCACCACGATGAATTTTATCTAATTATGAGAGACATGTGAAACAAATGCATGGATGGTCTCCACATGATCTCCAAGCACCTGAAAACGACAAATCTGGCAAGAAGCGTTCAGGGAAAACGGTACTCGACATGTTAAAACCAAAAATATATACTCAATAAGAATTGTTCGATTTAGTCAATTTCATGTACAATGGAAAATGTTCTTGTTAGCAATTCAAGTGAATCAGTCACACTGTTTGAAAAAAATAGAATTTTGTGAGCGATCCGGCAGTATTTTTCAGCAGGGTGACATTAAATTTGTTGAAAAAAAAACTTATAGAATTCTAAGTTTCAGGTGTAATTCAAGGGCATCCATAAATTTCAAGTGGAAATAATTTTTAGAAAATCAGAATTTACTAGAATTTCCAATTACTCCTCTCTTCTATTTTCTCAGTGCTATTGGAAAGGAGAAAATATGAAGATACTAAAAATAAAGAATTATAGGAAGAATAGTACCAGAACATCCACCGTTTCTTTACATTCGTTATATTAATACAGTTTCGTGGTCCCCACAGATGGCTTTGAAGATGTTCCTGAGTCAGAATTGATACATCCTTCTGTTCAGAGCGTTCCTCTCACTCCATCATCACCACCTGCATTATCCCAACTAATTGGTGATTCTTTAGGCCTTGTACAGCATACAGAGGAGGAATTTTAAGGCAAAGTACTCGTCGGACTGATCACTTTGCTAGAGAGGATACAAAAGTTCGACATCGCAATAATACCCGGCAATATCGAAATATGAAACAACTCAATATTCAGTACTCAATATTTCCCTATTTTAAATCAATGCCAAGAACTCATTCGACAGAATGAAAGTTTGAGTGAAACTTTGAGAATTTTCATGGGGAAAAATAAGTTACCTTTAGATGAATAGAATAAACAGAAGAACAAATTTTGGCAAAAGCTCCTAAAGAGAGCCAATTCTAAGCGAAAACGTGCAATGGGAGATCAGTATGATGAAACTCTGAGTCTGTTTTCAAGTTATCTATTCACAATTGGGGGAAGGCTCATGTATGAGACATCACATGCAAATCTTCCAATTCCATCATTAAGCACCGTTAGTCGACATTTAAATAAGACCGTTTGTGAAATTGAAGAAGGGATTTGCAGATTCAAAGAGCTTAAGAAATTTTCTCCTCTCCAGGCAATTCCCTTCAATTGTTTGGATTTCTGAGGACGCTACTCGAATTGTTGGAAAAGTTCAGTATGACAGTCAAACAAACAAATTAGTGGGATTCGTAGTGCCATTCTCTTCGAATGGATTTCCTAAAACTGATTCATATGTTGTCGAATTTGCTGCGCAAATTGAATAGTGCTTCGAAACGGGTAAAACCGCTAAAGGATTGCAAGAATAAGGGATTCAAGTTTTAGGCGTAGAATCAGATGGGGCTCCCCGTCTTTTGAGAGGTATGCGCATGAAGTCTCGATTAAATGTGAAGGAATTGAAACATCACAATTCTCCAATTGAATCATTCAGTATCCCATAATTTCATATTACCCTCGATGCTGAATTTTTGAGTATGCAAGATCACATTCACATTGAGGCAATAATGAGAGTTCCATATCTCAAATATTCTCCTTTATTACCTATAGAGGATTATTTAGTTACTGCTACTTATTTAAGAATTTTAATACTGAATTTTTCAAAACAAACATTTACTAAATGGAAAGGATTGATCTTTTAATGACAAGATGAATTACGACTCGGTGAATAAAATCAGTGATAAAAAGGTAATACAAATGTTGAGAGAAAATGTACTTGGAAGTGATGCAACCGTACTCTATTTGGAACTTATAAATTTGATTATGGGTGCTTTTTTGAAAAAAGACTTGGCACCACTGGATAGAATCGAGAATGCCTGGTATTGTTTTTTTATTTTACGATTTTGGAGAGTTTGGCTGAGTTCTCAGAAGGAATATTCGATCACTGATAATTTTATTTCCCTTAATAATTATTTACGCATGGAGATTACCGCTCACAGGCTCGTTATATGCGTTTTAAGATTCACAAAATTCATTGGACAAGGTCTCTGTACATCAGAGGCATTTTTACCTTGGTTATTCGGTAGTCAAGCTTGTGAGAGCTTTTTCCGACGTTTGAGATCCATGAGTTCAACATATTTCACAGTAGTCAATTGTACATTGTTAGAGACGATTCATAGAGTCAACCGCATGCAATTCCAAGAAGATGTGACTTCGGAGAACTTGCATAATAATACTGACGTATTCGAGTACCCGCGTCTTGCTTCATCCAACAGAACTGACAAACATTTTGACTTGCCCAATATTTATGAGATGAAGAATGCGATGGATACTGCAAAACAAAATGCTTTCTCTAAAGTAAAGAGTTTGGGTATGATTGTGAGAGCATCAGCTTGTGTAGAACTCTTAATACCCGGTATTGAAAGTACAGAATATTTAGTTGATGATGCAGAATACTGACGCTGAGATTGAGGATCCTATCGGTGAGAATCAAGACCAAGACTCACACCAAGACTTACTGAATCTCTTACAAGATTTAAACACTCTTGGATCCATACAAGATGAGTTACTCTTACCAAGTATTATCGCTCTTCAGCTGGGAATCTTGATGTGATATGAAGAGTATGTTTGTTTTAGTCGTCGATAAATCGGGTAATGAATCGATTGTTCGTAAGTCATTGTCACGTCTTCACTGTAATTTTTACTAAAATTTGAAAGAAACTAAAACAACCAAGCTACCGTATTTTCATTTGGTGCGTTATGAATTTACGAATGGGGTTCAAATGTTTGTAATGTTTATAAATGAATATGAATGCGTTGAGTCACTTAAAAAATCACTATAATTTCACTAAAAATTGACTTTATACACTTTAAATTACACTAGTCTTAAAAGTACTTGGAACTTATACTGAGAATGACTTGAATTGAACACAAGACTTGGCTAGGTCGATTTAAAGGTTTGATTTGAAGCGCGAAATGAATCGGTGAATTGTCACGAGTAGAAGTGTTTGGGTTTCTGAATGAGTGACTTGCCCTCAGAACAGTGAGGGTGGGAGAAAATCTCTAAAATTTCATTGGTTAAAGTAAGTGTGGGAAAATCCTGGAGTTTAAGGAAAGGGATAGCGAAAAGTATATATAAAAAAAAAGGAAAAGCGCATCTAGGAAGGATGCGCTCTCGGCACGCCTTGAGTGTCGCGCACGTGTTGACCACCGGTGCCGTCCGGTAACTAGAAAGCGGGTAAAATTGAGTAATAAAGTTTGGGGATTTTAGAATTGAGTATTTCAACTCTATGTAAAAGAAAAAGTTATTGTCTAAAATTTTCCCCAGTACGTGATTTTCGTGAAACGCGTCGGATTTGAGTTTCTCACGACGGTCACAATATAATTTACAACTAAATTTATGCCTAGCCAAAGTCTGTTTCTTAGTTTTGAAGGTTGAAAGTGAATGATTTTAAAAGATTTGAAAAATTGTTTGAAATTCTATTTTTCTTGTTTTTAAAAAATAGCAAAAAATAAATAATAAATATATTGGTACGCAACAGTCATCTATCTGTTGGCTATTTAAAAGGAGACCGCGGTGAAATTTGAAAAGCCCAGGGGGTTGTCTTTATTATGCTGATAACTTTAATACATATTTTTCATGCTTAAAAAATGAGAAAAAACTGAGCTTCAATTTTTTTTATAGACAGCATGTCGCTGTACAGGCATGAAATCTACAAAATAGTCCCCTTACCAGGGTTTTTGCCTTGAATTTTGATTACCACACACAAAATATACTAACAAAAAAAGTTATTACAGCTTTTTTGAAAATTCCAATTTTTCGGGTAGAAAAATGCAAAATGAAAAAATGCACAATTCAAAATTCTAAAATGTAAAATGTAAAATGAATAAACGAAAAAATCTAAAAAAAATTGTAGTTCATTGGTGTATTATGGCCTTGAATTTGTACCATTTTAGCATACGATGGTCTTCATCAATTCTGAGAAAAAAATCGAAAATCTCAAAAAATGAAAGTTTTTGAAAACACTTGTGACAATTGTCACATTTAGAGCAAATATAAATTTGTGCTAGAATACGAAATTTAAGTCTCGAGGGGAGCTCACACTCCCCTCCTTCCTTTCCCTTCAATTAAACCATCGAGGCAGCGCAAAAAACGCAACAAAAATGGATTTCTGATACACGGATTTTTGATCGGAGATTTGGCACCCAAGAAGAGGAGGACCCTGAGAACAATCTCTCGGGGTCACACCAAGAGGACCCAGGCTGAGGATGATCAACATCCGATCTTCCTCGAGTTGCCAAAGGTGGCCAAGGTCTGGAGGGACAAAGGACAACCTGCAGTCGATTGAAGCGCGATGACCAGACATCAAGCGAGCGAAAACTCAAGGACGGATCATCAAGGAAAATGAATAATAGAAATTGTAAACTGGCTCGGGGCTCACGGACAGANTGACCAGACATCAAGCGAGCGAAGACTCAAGGACGGATCATCGAGGAAAATGAATAATAGAAATTGTAAACTGGCTCGGGGCTCACGGACAGAGGGTCGCAGGATTCAGCAGGTGTCACGTGGGGGGATTAACCCCACTTTTTACATTTTTCGCTAGATTTTAGGGAGCTGCGGGCCTACGTGCGAAAACCGAGGCTCGTAAGTTCCTCCCGAGACTCAGGATAGTCAAGTCAAGGTGTATATTGGTCATCAGTAACAGTCAAAGTACTAGTAACAGAATTGAATTTAAAGAATTTTCTGGAGCGTCGCCTCCGACACTATTGGAATCTTTTTGAGAGACCTGACATTCGGGAACCGAGTTTCTGAGGACAAGACACCTGCCGGACGGCCCGAAGCCATCCCGAGCCAGGATAGGAAAGCTGAGCGACCCAAGTACCTCATTTGTCTTGAGAATCTCGTTCTTTCTTGGTCCTAAATCATTTGTGGGGGATTTTCCCCTCACTTAAATAATTTTGTTGTTTACTCAAGGTCAAATATTATTTGAAGTCGATTGCGAGTAAATTGTGGATTCCCGCGATTTTTAGAATTCATATATTTTGCACATATTCACATTTACTGGGAGTCGCGCCTCTGCATTTCGCGAGTTTAGTTTGATTTGTTAGCGTTGCGCTAAAATTATTATTCTTTTTCCTGTAATTAATTTTGACACGAGTTATATATTATTTTTACTGAAGATAAATTTTGAGTGTTGCGTTTCATTCTTTGGGGAGAATCTGTGGGTTTCCCCAATTATTTCAGGAATTCGAAGAGGGAGTATCGTCCTCCTTCCCCCTCGTAAACCAGAGTACGGGTAATTATCGAAGGTTAATCTAAGTCAAGAATTTCGAGGTTTTGTCCGTTTTTACCCTCAAAAAACAAACGGACTGGCGCCTAATGGGTAATTAGGGCGACATAATTATCTATAGGTAGTCTTTGGATATTCGGATTTTTTTTGTATTCTTTTAAGATATTAAATTCGTCACACACTCTAATAACTTTTTTTGTTAATATATTTTGTGTGGAAACCAAAATTCTGTGACTGTGATGAAATAAATATAGGAGATTGGTGTTTGTTTCAAGAACTGGGGTATGACTCTTATTAGGATTAGTTTCTGGTTTTGCTGATTACGGGGGAAAAACGCTGAAAAGCAGGGAATTTTCAGGATCATTCGCACGAATCAGAGGGAATAAGAAGAGAATAGGGGTCCCTTGTCAGTGGTATAGCTTGGACAAAGATTCGAATCATTTCAAACTACAACCAATGAATTCTCATGGATATATTGAGATTGAACAATACAGAAATACTGTTTCTTCCCCCTCCATTACTGAAAATGGTAGTTTGAAATGCGAAGATGATATTTATGAAGAAATAAAAATATTTCTAGTGTTGCGTTTCATTATTTCAAGTTTGGCGTCAAGTCACGGACAAAAAAATTTAATAGAAAAACCTATCGAATTCGTTAGAAAATACTATTGAATTTCTATTGAACGGTTCTATTAGTTTTTGGCCGATTCTATTGAAATGTTCAATAGAAAATATTCAGTAGAAAAAATCAATAGAATTTTCCAACGAATGCGATAGGTTTTTCTATTAAATTTTTTCGTGCGTGGTATCACCACTCTAATGTATTTTCGTCGAATATAATACAGAATAATGATAACAGTTATTTAAAGCGATACTAATTTATAGTAATAATAATAATTCCAAAATTCATTCTGCCCCATTCTCCATCAATGGTAGATATTCAGTAATAGTACATTATGCAACTAGTGCGGAAAGCAGGCGGTTACTCACGAGGGCGCGCAGCCGCCCGAGTGATACTCGGGCTAATGGGGGGCGAAGCCCCCCACCAGAAAAGCGGGTCCAGGGGACGAAGCCCCCGGCGGGGGGGCTGGGGGGGCGAAGCCCCCCCCACTGAAGAAAAAAGATCACATTTATTTAAAAATATAATTATAAAAAAGTGTGATTTAAAAATAATGCGGAACTTCTGAAGAAAAAATTAATTATATTCATTAAATATGTAGTTCAAAAAACTTGTAAAGTATTTTTAATTGAAAAAAATTGATTATAATAATTACAAAATACAATTTTTAAAAATCATCAAGAATTCGCAAAAAAAGAAAGTTGTAATTGTAAAAAAATATGATACAAAACGTAATTGAAAAATTGGAGAATATTTTATTTCCATTTTCTTCAAATGTCACATCACCAATAAACTTCTCCTCATCAGTAAATAAATTCTCCTCACTGCCTAACTCTTCATCACTATCAGGAATTATACGATTTTGGCTCATTTTATCTGCTTCGAAAATCACCTTTTCATTTTTCAGTCATTCCATGTATTCACTATTCGGAGGTTAGATTTCCTTCCTTGTTATTCTCTTTTAATAGGTGATGCGCATGCGCGTCATGCGTTATTTCGGGTTTCAGTTGACTATAGTCAACTGAAACCCATGCGGTTACACGCACGTATCATATAAATTTATTTTATATGATACGTGCANTGAGTAACCGCCTGCTTTCCACACTAGTTGCGTATTACTGATAGCACTTATAAATGCCCAAATTTTTAGATGGAGTGATGGAGGCTGCATTCCTCTGTTCTAATCCCCGCCCCTCCCTCATTTCTTTGCAGGTTCTAATAATTAATTATTCCATCAATTCATATTTAATAAGAGGCCATTTTTTATGATTTCACTGATTACAGATGTTTGGTAATCACAGAATGTAATCGACGAAATTATTTGTAATCATGTAATCACATTCTGTGCTCTTGGTAATCACGGTTATCACNGCGTTATTTCGGGTTTCAGTTGACTATAGTCAACTGAAACCCATGCGGTTACACGCACGTATCATATAAATTTATTTTATATGATACGTGCATGTAACCGCATGGGTTTCAGTTGACTGTAGTCAACTGGAAAGTAGCGGGTTTCGAGAGCCTACCCACACTCAACTGAAACCCGAAACAACGCATGACGCGCATACGCATCACCTATTAAAAGAGAATAACAAGGAAGGAAATCTAACCTCCGAATAGTGAATACATGGAATGACTGAAAAATGAAAAGGTGATTTTCGAAGCAGATAAAATGAGCCAAAATCGTATAATTCCTGATAGTGATGAAGAGTTAGGCAGTGAGGAGAATTTATTTACTGATGAGGACGAGTTTATTGGTGATGTGACATTTGAAGAAAATCGAAATAAAATATTCTCCGAC
>NW_021680509.1:153123-172492 GCF_001412515.2 Diachasma alloeum
CGCCCCCAGACTTCATCACGCACTTATCATATAAAATAGTATACGCAACACGTGCGGACAGCAGGCGGTATCACCCGGGCGGCTGCGCCGCCCTCGTGAGTAACCGCCTGCTTTCCACACTAGTTGCGTATTACTGATAGCACTTATAAATGCCCAAATTTTTAGATGGAGTGATGGAGGCTGCATTCCTCTGTTCTAATCCCCGCCCCTCCCTCATTTCTTTGCAGGTTCTAATAATTAATTATTCCATCAATTCATATTTAATAAGAGGCCATTTTTTATGATTTCACTGATTACAGATGTTTGNTGTATTTTGTAATTATTATAATTAATTTTTTTTAATTAAAAATACTTTACAAGTTTTTTGAACTACATATTTAATGAATATAATTAATTTTTTCTTCAGAAGTTCCGCATAATTATTAAATCACACTTTTTTATAATTATTTTTTTAAATAGATGTGATCTTTTTTCTTCAGTGGGNACACTAGTTGCGTATTACTGATAGCACTTATAAATGCCCAAATTTTTAGATGGAGTGATGGAGGCTGCATTCCTCTGTTCTAATCCCCGCCCCTCCCTCATTTCTTTGCAGGTTCTAATAATTAATTATTCCATCAATTCATATTTAATAAGAGGCCATTTTTTATGATTTCACTGATTACAGATGTTTGGTAATCACAGAATGTAATCGACGAAATTATTTGTAATCATGTAATCACATTCTGTGCTCTTGGTAATCACGGTTATCACATAGGCAATGGTGATCAGTGTAATCAGTCCCGTAATCCTGCGTAATCGATTATATTTTGTAATCGCGGTATCACCCAATTCGCCTGTGAATAGCTCCTCGGCTTTACATTATGCACTATAACAATGCTGAAATTCCTCTACTAACAGAATAAGACTTTAATTATCATTATAACTAAAGTATCATTCAAGGAGATTTTAATTGTGCCGATTATACTCTTATCCACTACTGTCGGTGTCAAAAGTAGAGACCACTCGAGACAACGTCTGTATCTCGACATCTAATCTTTGGAAAAATTGACGATTTCTTCGAAAAATTTTTTGTTTGTATGGTAGCGGTTTAAACTTTACCGACTTTTACGGACACCGAAAATCAGTTTTTTCTTGGTTTCTCACTGCGATAAAAAATGAACTAATAAATTTAAATACTTGAAACTCCGTATTGGATCACTAATATATTCATATTACATGGTACAATTGGTCTCATATTTAAAAAAAAAATTTTCGTCAAGTTATAGACCGTTGTTTCGAGTGGTCTTTACTTTTGACACGAACAGTAAGTACACGACTTTTCGAATTAGCAAATGAATAATTAATTTTTGAAAACATTTGCCAAGGAAAAATTTTCTCTGTAACATTTCAGTCATAGAGAAAATTGGCCCTTGGAAGGTGTTTTAAATTGCAATTATAAAAAGCGGTTGAAAAATCATTCAGTATAAAATTTTTTTCAAATGCCATAATGAGCGGCCGGACGCTAGCGGCCAGCGTGGCGCCTGTTATTTCATAATCGCAATCTTTTCATAATTTTTTTTTCATCACGCTGTGACGAAAAGTGAACTTTTCGGTACGCGCCGCGTGCCTAAAAGTCCAATTTCCGCCACATTGTGACGAAAAATCGTGAAAAAATGTTTTTTAGCTCGTTACGAAATATACTATTCTTGAACACTAGGAAAAGTGGGTTCGCGCGCGCATGATTGGGTAGTAATTTATACTTATTATTTTTTATCATGATGTATTCACTTATTCATCACGAGGGAGTTAATGTCCGCTTTAATTGTGTTTAGATTTGAGAAAAATAAAAAAAAAATGATCTTTAAAGATTTTTACGACGAGAATTTTTCACGTACGGATTCCGTCCAATCAGAGTGCAGCATTTGGTGACAAATGACAGGATGGAGGCAGTTTTATTTTGGATATTTCGCACTAACATATATATTTTTCCGGATATTTCATACTAACTCTTCAATTGTTCTCGAATGTAATTTTAGGTTGCGTAAACGATACTCCTGTCAAACGATCCACTGGAAATTCGTTCATCCTTTGGAGATCAATTGAAAGATGAGTCGATTTGGGAAGAATACTCTCAAGACCATCGATGAACATATCAAAGGCAATATACCGGTGAACACGGAGAAGACGGAAGCAACGATATGGCGACAATTTACTTACTTCTGTGAAAAAAAGAAAGTACGTGTTGGAATCCTCTACTACTGATGATGAACTGGCGAATATTCTAAAAGACTGGGGTCACAATATGAAGAAGTTGAACGGACAAGATTATAAAGAAAACGTGATCAAGACTATGTGGAATCAAGTGGCGCTGGGAATTAAGGAAAAATATTTCAAAGAGTTTGATAGAGATCTAGATCCATTTAAAACCTTAAAATTCAAAGCAGATCATGATGCGCGTGATTGCAAGAGACGTTCTTTACAAACAGATCCTCATAAAAGAACTAGAAGTGCCACTGCGTTGGAACCGGATGAGGTGCAGAAGGTGTTCTCCGTCTGGGACGAGGAGACTCCGGAGGGCTTGCAAAAAAAGTTCTTCATCGTTGCTTCGATGGAATTGGCTTGGAGGGGAGGTGAAGGATGTAGTGCCACAATTCATCATTTCAAAGAAGAGCTCGACAACGAGGGTATTCCAAGTGGCAGAATAGAGTACAACCCCCTCTTCACGAAAACAACTCAAGATGGAGCAAAGAAATGTGCTCAAAGCAAGTGGTTGACGGAGAATACTAATAATCGAGCAGTTTGTCCGGTGAGATTATATAAGAAATTAATTTCCAAGAGATCCGAGGGACTGACGACGGACCGATTATTTCTGACACCAAATCCCAACTGGAAGAAGTTGGCGAGCCGCGGATGGTGCAAAGATAGTCCTGTGGGGAAAAATGAATTCATGAAATGGTTGAAAGAAACTGCGGAGAAAGGTGGATTGGACACAAAGAATAAAAAATTTACGAACCATTCAAGCAGAGCTACTGCAGTCTCCACTCTTGCAAGAAACGGAGTGGGAGAGCAAGAAATAATGAAAATAACCGGCCATGCACATTCTAATTCAATAAAACCATATTTAAAACTGGATTTTGGCCACCACGAGAAGATTGTCAAGAAATTGCGAAGTGATCAATGTCAGTACACTGCGGTCTCTAATCTTCCTGCATCTTCAGCGGCTGTTCCTAAACCTGCACTTGTTCCTGAACCTTTCCGCACCCTTCCCTCAGACTTCTAACCCCTCAAAAACGTCTCATGTCGTATATAAAAATTGCCATTTCCACTGCACCAATCTTCGCATGAATTGAAATTGAAGTTTTCAACATTAATTATTTGTTTATAAAGTCGAAATGAAGTAATAAATATAGATTTTTCCCATATTCCTCTTCCCTTTCTCTCTCCACAGCTTTATGGAATTGTAATGCTGCTCCAAGTACTGCACCCTGACTGGCCGGAATCTGTACGTGAAAAATTCTCTGACAAATACCTCTCGTGCTTCAAAATAAATCTGATATTTCCCTCAAACTTCCCTGCAAACAAACGAGAGTGTCAAGTTTTGCAGGAAAATCCCTCGCGCAAGCGCTCGGGATTTTTAAACCTGCAAAACTTGACACTCTCGTTTGTTTGCAACGAAGCTATCGGGAAATATCCGATTATTTTGAAGCACTCGGGGTATTACTACTGAAAAATTCACGTTGTAAGGCTTATGAAATTAGGTTCATGTAACAGTGAAGTCGGTCCCATTTTCCAAGTGTGAAAATGTAAACTTTTGCCAAGAACTGTCCACCAATTTTTATGTCAATCCTGTATTAAAACATAGGTGAAACATTTTCGATCAGCAATCTATTATATTTCGCCAAGCCTATGCTGACTTTCCAAGGTCCTCTGTGGGCTTTTTAACCCATCAGTAGGCGCACTCTGAGCATTGCTCTCACGCAACGCTAGTCAACTTATCGGTGGTCGTATCTTTGAGGCGTTGTTGAAAGTTTGCAGGTGTTGTTGGACGATTGATGTAAACTACATCCTTGACGTAACCCCATAAATAAAAATCTAGTAGTGTGAGATCAGGAGAATGTAAATTGAATTCAAACTATTATCAAATTGATGACAAATGAATAATAACAACCTGCTACTGAAACCGTTCTTGCTGAAATAGTTGAAGGCCACTTGTGTTCACTTTATGAATTGCTGTATTAGTAAGAAAACAATATCCTAGCGCTCAGATGTACTACGAAAGCCCGTATCAAGATAATCTCATTTTGTTCCATTTCCGTGCAATAATTCATAGGAAACCGATCAGAAAGTCACAGAATAGGATATGGTTGAATTCATCTCAATGAAATGCACAACTTTCAGGGGGTCAGAAATGATGTTGCCATTTGAAAAAACTGACTTCATGCTCGCAGCGTAAAAAAATAAACAACGGGAAAATCAATTCCATCTACACTGAGTTTCCCCCTCCATACACTACAACTATCACCTGAAATGTTTTGCTCTATCACCTCTCCCTGGAAAAATTTTCAACTGTCCTGTTTCAAATGGAACACCCTGTATTTGCATGGTAAAATGAAAATAAACAAATAACTATATATATATATGGGGCATTCCATGTCAATTCGACCGGTTTAAACCCTGACCACCTCAGATTCGTTTCATTTTTTTTTCATGATTCTACTCGGTGAATAATCCACCCTGATTGTTTTTCAGATTGTTTTTATCAATTCTTTAATTTTTTATCAATTGTTGAATTAGATTAATGAAAGTCCCATTTTGAAAATCTGAAAAAATTCACAAAAATTTTATGCTACCAAAAAGTTGTTTCAAGCTATTTTTTAGAGTAGAAATAGAAATAACACGTCCTACGCTAATCCTATTTCTGTAGGCACTAAGAAAAAAATTACATTTCATCTATGTAATTTACGTTAACGGAAGTGCTGAATCCGAATCTGACATCGATTTTTACATATTGTGGTCAGGTCTATTTATTTATAACATTTTTATTGTTTAATCCATCATATCATGGAAACGGTTGTAGATAGAGAAAAAAATTCAAACAAAAGATGTTTGTTATGTAAGTTATACATTTTTTATCGTATAACTTTTTCTCCTAACTGCGATAGATAAAGAGTTATCATGGATGGAAGGCAAGTGGGCAGCACGTTAACACTTGCGCGGATGTTGGGGCGTTCCGATGCGTTTATTGGCAAACTCGATCGAGATAGAGGAGAATGGTTCAAACGAAAAATGTTCACCATTGAATTTGACATATAATTGATGATTTGCCATTTGATCCGTCAATTTTTTATGAATTTTCTAAGTTGATTGACGAAGGCCCCTACTGGGAAATTTGAAAAAAATTACAAAAATTTGATGTTACCAACAAAGTATTTTACGGCATATTTTAGAGTGAATATAGAAATGAATCGTGTAATAGCTGCATTCATTCAAAAAAATACTCATTATTGTTAAATTATAATTTTTCTTGCAAATACTAATTATTTCTATAAATTGAATTCCGATTTTGTTCATGATTTTTTTCTCAATTCTATATCATGAGATAAGGCTTCAGCTGAAATTTCAGTCCAAGATAAAATTTTTTGAACGAGTTATGATTTTTTTTTAATTTTACGTTTTTTTCGCTTGTAAAAAAAATTCCTATCACCTTTGATTGCCACTGAACAAAATCGGTGTCATCGATTTTTTTCGACTCCCGGTTTCACGTGGAATCGCCCAGGAAAAAATTGAATAGTTGATGAATATCGAGACAAGTCAATAATCAAATCGAGGTAAGCCCTAAAATGTAGATTTCGGCGAATCTCCATGGAATTTTTTCTCCATCTTCTGCGATTTTAATGATTAAACGCTGAAGTTCAAATCTGTCCTTCAAGAAACTAAGATTGATAAGTCTATGGAAATAGATTTGCGGTATTCACTGTGCTCAATGACAAAAAATTTGTATATATGGAAAAATATATGAATTTTATCCTGCGGAATTCAATTCTCCTCTATCTCGATCGAGTTTGCCAATAAACGCATCGGAGCGCCCCAACATCCGCGCAAGTGTTAACGTGCAACCCACTTCCCTTCCGTCCATGATAACTCTTTATCTGTCGCAGTTAGGAGAAAAAGTTATATAATAACAAATGTGTATTTTTACATAACAAACATCATTTGTTTGAAATTTTTTTCTCTATCTGCAATCGTTTCCATAATATGATCGATTAAACAATAAAACTGTTATAAATAAATAGACCTGATCACAACTTATCACGTAACCGTTAACGTAAATTCCATATATATACATATATATATGGGACATTCCATGTCAATTCGACCGACTTAAACCCGGACCATCTCAGATTCGTTTCATTTTTTTTTATTTTACTCGATGAAAAATTCACAAAAATTTTATGCTACCAAAAAGTTGTTTCAAGCTATTTTTCCGAGTGGAAATAGAAATAGTACGCCCTACGCTAACCCTATTTCTGTATGCGCTAGGAAAAAATAGTATATTTCGATATGAGTGAGACAGAATTTTCACGAGTGTGAAGTTGGCGGCCCGAGGCGCAGCCGAGGGCTGCCAATCACACTCGTGAAAATTCTTGTCTCACATGTGTCGAACAATAGTTTTTGACAGTGATGTTACGTTCAGCGAGTGGCGAACTGTGCCTTTTTTCGTTTACTAGTAAACGAAAAGACTTTTCGTTTACGAGTAAACGAAAAGGCACTTTTCGACACGAGGTGAACGTAGCAGCAGTGTCAAAAATTCCATTTTATCTATTGAATTTACGCTAACGGTTACGTTATAAGTTGTGTGTGTTTACGTTAACGGGTATATATATATATATATATATATATATATATATATATAGTTAGTTATCAATTTTCATATGTATATATATACACGTATATCCCCTATTAAAAAATACGTAAAACATTTTTGGTCGGCAATCTATTTCACCAAGCATATACTAGACTTGGAAATACGCTTGACGAAATAGATTGCTGACCAAAAATATGTTACCTATTGTATAATAGAGGAAAGTTATTTAGCATGAAAATAAACACCCTTAGAAGTAGTGGGGTTTGCCCGGAAATAAGTTAGATCTGATCTAATGAAATTACCAACATTTTGAATCTCACTAGTGTTGCACAACCAAAGAACAAATATGATAAGCCGTCTTGTAATGGGGTTTTTCGAGGCAAAGAGGATTGCGGCATTAGGTCAATCTGATCAGAGTCACCAGGGATGAATCAATGTCAAGGGTATTCATCAAAATTCAATGAAGCCATAATGATATTTTACTACTTTGCGATCGTCCACACTTACACACTATTTACTTATCAAATGATTGAACAGTTCACTATGAACGAGCGGTTGACATTTAACAATTACTCAAGCAGTGGTGACTTTTCATAAAAGCTGGAAATGCTGCTCTGGATATATATGGTAATTAGAATTAATGGAGTTTGAAATTATCTCGGTCCTTCAACCTTAATTCTATGCTTGAATAGCGTTCATTGGGTATGGTACTTGGATTGCTAAGATACAGATATAAATATGGTTGTTGTGATTGAACGATATTTTATTGATATTATTTCATTTACATGCAACAAGGCTAGCGCATTCGCTAGGGGACTCCATTGGAATTCTATTTACTTCTTTCATTTTCATTGGAACTGCAATAGCTATTTTACCAATTCTTTTTTCATAGATGATAATGGTGAGAAAATATTAACGGATTCTTATTTTACTTCTACAACTTATCCTATTAAGACTTTTCTAGACAAACATTAAAAACAGGTTCGATCGAAAGAATTCGAATCCACTCATGCTTTCCTAATATCAAATTGTTCTTTGAAAAAAAATGCCTGAAGAAGCTGCAGAATTTTCGTATGTAATACTATAAGAGCTTCAAAATTATCAGATTTAGGTCTCTTGAAAAACTTGATGAGTTCGTTCGTATACAGAGAACCTTGAGGAAAATACCTGATTAATTTTGAAGCACGAGTGATATTCGAAAGATTATTTTCTGGACCAGGATTTTAGTCAATCACAACGTAGTATTTGAGATCACGATGCTCATTTGTTTTTGAATTTTTTCTAAAATATCACACTAGCTTTTGGAAATTACATCTGATAATTGCATAGTAGTTTTTCATTTTTTTCTAACCAATTGAACATTGTGATAGATCCTCTCTGTTCAGTTGTGCCTTCAAATACTGTGCTCCACTTGGCCAAAATCCAGTCCCGGAAATTAGTTCGTCGAATACTCGATCTCCGAATCAATCGCAATAGTTCCCTCAAACTTCTCTGCAAACAAACAAATGCGTCAAGTTTTGCAGAAAAAAAATTTAGCCTGCAAAACTTAACACCTTCATTTGTTTACAACAAAGCTATCGGGAAATATTCTGATAATTGCGAAAGTCTCAGGGTATTATAACTGAGAATTTTTCCATCCAAATTTCGGCCAAGAGAATTACACTATGAGACAAAATCCAACTATCAGTTCCACCGAGGAGGTCACTCAACTCGGGAATTTTTTGTTTTTCATGTATATATATTAACGTGAAAAAGTCTCAGAGGAATTATCAAAAATTATCGGTTGAATAAAATGATAGTCGACTAGTGCAATTCTATTGGCTGAAAATTGGAGTAGAAAAATTCTCGATATAATTTCCTGATTGACGTGTCAGGCTCTCACTTTATTTTTTTTTCTTCACCAGATCGGCTGCGCGATAGGATACGTGTAACGAAGTAATAGGTTCAAGATAATACCACATGTTCCACAAATGGAAGCTCCCCCATGATGCATTCTCAAATTGATAATTTTCTGACAAGAAGACTAAAGTTTGAAGAGAAAGAAGAGAACAATGTGTCCCTTATAAATTGACTCACCGTTGTCCCCGACGTTGGCCAGGCAATGTGCTCCAGTAAAAAAATTTGAGTTTTTTCAATAAGTTCTATACATCCGAAAAAAAAATCTAGAAAACCCAAGAATGGTTTTAAATTTTAAGAAGACCATCGAATTTTCTAAAACTCTTTGGAAAAACACCCAAATTTTGTCGAATTCTTAAAAATAAAATGTCTTTCTCAGAATTGTTCCTGAATGCTAGAAATTTCTAAAATTGATTTATTTAGAAAATAGGTTTTCTGTGTGCACGCCCTTAAGAGTGGATTTTAAAAAAAGGCAGTGTCTATTCAATTTTGTAATTTTTATTTAGAAAAAAAAATTATTTCTCTATTACAATATTATAATGTATTTAATATATTATAATATTATATATTATGGGCCGGTTGCACCAAGCCGAGTTAGCTATTTAAATCGTCAAATTTATTTAATCTCCAGATTAAATTAAATCTCCATATGAGATCCATAAAAACCATATGAAAACTGTCATCAAAATTAAAATTTTGAAGGTACAAAACAAAAAATAGGAAATTGTTCGCCTGGACTTGTCAATTTGCATCAGAGGAATTATAAAATTAGTAAAATTTCAGATATAAAAAAAGGGATCTTGAACAATAATAAGTGAAATTGTCCGCCGACAATTCAGTAGCGAATTTTTCAATTTTATTTTGACTATTTTTTATTTTTCATTGAATATCTCGAAAACGGAGAATAGCAAAACTTTTGTTAAGACCATTTTTATAGAGCAAATAAAGATATACAAAAAAATTTATAATGAAAATTTGACTACTAGCCACAGATTCAGAGATATTCATCAAAAATCCAGCTGAGGGCTATTGCGTTGAGCGCAGCAGGAGGTTTGAATAAGTTGCGCATGGCGCCAATCACGTGACTCATGGCACTGTCGCAGCGAGGGTAACAGCTGACGCGTTGCGCCGACTGCTCCGAAATTGCTATTATAATTTATAATAAATTAACGGTACATTTTGAGCTATAAGTTCCTAACTCCCCCCGATAGGACATTTTCTCAGCTACAAAGAAATATTTTTTTTCCCCATGTGATGAGGTTAACTAAAGATATCTAGGATTGAAGACGGCCTGTCGGCAATTCCCAATTGTTTATAACAAATTGTGAATCACCCCGGCAAATTTGAGCATATACTTTTTAAAACATTAATAATTACACTTTTAGCTATCGATTGGTGTAATTTGGTGCCCTTTGGTTAATTTCGATGTAAAAAATCTAATTTGACTGGACTAATAAGGTAGATCAGTGGTAAGCATCGCGTAGGGAAATTATCTCGCGGATCTAGTTGTATTATGGGTTAGAGCCTTTAAAATTTCAAAGATCAGGGGGGTGACGACCAGGGTTAAACGAGAGACGAATAAAATTAGTCGGCCAATCAAATAAGGACTTTTTTTGGCCGAAATCGAGGATGATAGAAGAAGGATAAAAACCATGAGATATCATGCGGAAGAATGATGTGAAACACATACTAAGTTTTTGGGATTGTAGCAAACCGGGAAATTGTTTAAAAAAATTCAAAACTGCAAAATTAAGCGTCCACGCGATCTTTTTNATAAGGGAGATCAGTGGTAAGCATCGCGTAGGGAAATTATCTCGCGGATCTAGTTGTATTATGGGTTAGAGCCTTTAAAATTTCAAAGATCAGGGGGGTGACGACCAGGGTTAAACGAGAGACGAATAAAATTAGTCGGCCAATCAAATAAGGACTTTTTTTGGCCGAAATCGAGGATGATAGAAGAAGGATAAAAACCATGAGATATCATGCGGAAGAATGATGTGAAACACATACTAAGTTTTTGGGATTGTAGCAAACCGGGAAATTGTTTAAAAAAATTCAAAACTGCAAAATTAAGCGTCCACGCGATCTTTTTTCCTTTAAGCCAACGAAACTGTGATAGGATAAAAATGTATAAGGCTTAATTTGTAGAGCATAAAATTTCCTACAAANTGTAGCAAACCGGGAAATTGTTTAAAAAAATTCAAAACTGCAAAATTAAGCGTCCACGCGACCTTTTTTCCTTTACGCCGACGAAACTGTGATAGGATAAAAATGTATAAGGCTTAATTTGTAGAGCATAAAATTTCCTACAAAAAAGTCAATGGCGGCATTTTCGCAATTTAAACCGTCAAGTCGCCAAGCGCGCTCAAAGTTGAACTACGGAAAAGCTGATTCGCCGCCAACGCCAAAAAGTTTATTTTAGTTGCAAAATGCAAATAATTCTTCACAGAATGTCTTCAGGAGAGGAAATTTTTTTAAAAACATTTTTTCAGCAGTCTCCATTTTTTCCTTTTTTTTCATTTTTCAACCAAAATTTGCCATAACATAACTTTTGATCCAGTTATCTTATTGGAATAAGAACAAAAGGTGATTTTTTCTCGTTCTCTCTTCTCCATTTTCACTCTACTGACCTTTTCACTCAACTTTCATATTTAACTTATTATTTGTTGATAAACTAAAAAAATTGCTGTTTTTTCAATATATAATCTGACTTGAAAATTTCTGATTAGCTTTATCCCAAACTTGAGTCATTGAGATCAATCTTGAATTTTTTTATATTTTTCTTGGCATTTGTTGACGTAGATTTTTAACAAAAAAAAACCCTATAAAATATACCCTATATCCACGGTAAAATTTACCATGGACGGTGTGAATAGACACTACCAATGTTTTTTTGGGCTCAAATGAAAGAGCGGCTCGAAAAATGGCGTGGAGAAGTCTTTAAAGATGACAAATGTCTCTAAAGATGATGTCTGTTTTCAACTGAAAAGCGCAATTGTGACAACATCGCCCAGTGGGGTCTAGGAGTCTCCCCTGGTTCAAAACCATCTTTAGGCATCAGCACACCATTTTTCGAGCCGCTCTTTCATTTGAGCCCAAAAAAACATTCATTTCTTGTCTGACATCTCTGCTCCAAACTCTGGTTTTCAATTAAAACCAATTAAAACGAAAGTTGAAGACCAGAGTTTCTCTGAAAAATGGTGTGCTGATGCCTCTAAAGATGGTTTTGAACTAGCGGAGACTCCTAGACCCCACTGGACCCAATGTTGTCACAATTGCGCTTTTCAATTGAAAACAGACATCATCTTTAAAGACATTTGTCATCTTTAAAACCATCTTACACGGTAAAAAGTGGAAACATTGCACGCCATTCACTCACCTTATATGCACGGTAAAAAAAATTTACTTTAAATCCACGGTGAAAATCTTCCCTATATCCACGGTAAAAATGGGCCCGATGCACACCACTGCTTTACCTTATATCCACGGTAATAATTACCTTTTATCCACGGTAAAAAATGGACCTAACATACCCCACTGCTTACCTTATATCCACGGTAGAAATTACCGTATATCCACGGTAAAATATACCCTATATGCACGGTAAAATTTACCGTGGACCGTGTGAATAGACACTGCCCCATAAGAATTGCCTGCCCCCACACCGCCGGCCGAAGTGCGACTCAGGCCTTAGAGGATTAATCAGACTTACTGTTTGTTCACTTTTTGAAAAATGGTCCAATTGATGATTGATTGCTTACTGCTGAGTAAAATAGTCTTACACACTTGTAAAACCGACTTACATATGTGATTATTTTCCAGTTAACAATTAATACACATAAATCCAATCTGTGCCGAATACTCACTGTAAATGAATAATTCATACATATATTAGTGCCACTAAAATTATTGAGTTGAAATTGTCATCAAAATTAAAAACTGAATCGGAAGGAGAAGAATCAAGAATTATTTGAATACTTGTGATTGTGTGTAAACATGCTCAATTATTTTCTTAGAAAAATCGCTGATATTATAAGATGATTAATAATCTGCCATTTTCTGCATGGAGAAACATCGAACAGCGTTAAAACCTTAGAAAGGCATTACGTACGTTAACCAGGCTTCCCTATAAAATACCGTCCCTCCAACGTAATCGCCCACAGTGCTGGTTTCACTTTTATCAACCCTCTGATGTATAAAATTTCATAATAGAATACAGTATTGAATTGCAGTATACTTTAATTAACAATCCTTAATTTCATACTTAAATGATATCACACCGTCTGTAATTACCTGAATAGTTCACCTATTTCTAGAGAAAAATGCATAAAACGTGTGTTTGGTTATTAATACTTGCAATATTGAGTGCTTGCACATGTGGAGGTCGTACAGAGTGCGGAAAGAAACGAAGAATCACACTTTTAACAAGTATTCACAATGATCTCAACTGTGAAAAATTATCTCATAAAGGTGTTATGACTTACGAGGCTGCCAAATATATTGTCGAAATGCACAATAACAAAACAAATAATTCAAAAATCGGTGCGTCATCATTCACAATGATGTCATATAAATATTATCACTGATGTTAACTTATTTTTAGATGTTACCATTTTGGATACATGTGATAGTGTTTCTGGAGCGATGAAAGCAACGATGAAAGCGTTAGTATGGTCCGATATGGATTGCTTAAGACCGCCATTTTACTTCGGTAAGAAAAGTTCATTAATGTGATAAAACGAGATTATTCAGAATAGAATTATCCCGTTCTCTTTCGTTTAAAATTTATCTACAGGGATGATTGGCCCCTACTCCGCATTGAACGTCGATGCCGTTCAGAAGATCACATCCACACTAAATATCCCACATATAGTAAATACAAATATAATTTCCCCTTATGTACACAATCTCGACAGAGAATCCGATTTTCCCATGATTCATGCAATCTTGGGGATAATTGACACATTAAAATGGAAGACATTTAGTTTGATCACAAGTACTTATGGAAGCAATGAAGATGATCTACAACACATTGCGAAAAAGGTGACCATGGGCGCCATTGCTAGAGGAGTATGTGTAATGATTCATGACGGAGACGATGCAGGTAATGTGACACTGATGGACGTACATTGAATAATTGATTGAGAAATTGATTTCTTATCCCACTTCACTAAGACTTTGGCACTCACATACTTCACATTGGAAAACCGAACGAAAAAATCCTGATTATGACAAATGTGACCATTTTGATTGCCAGTGAAGGTAATGTGAAAAATCATGTCAATCATTACAGCACGCTGGGTAATATATTTCTTCTGCAAGACTCCAGGTGAGAAATTTTCATCCTAATAGAATAATTGCCTTCTTTATTTACCACTTAAATAGGTTTATGCCCAGAATACATTCTAACTCCATCTGACCTCTTCTACATTCTAGCAGTTTATTGACCTTATTTAACATTTTTTTATAATATTAATATTACAACAGTTTCTTGTTTCTCAAGGCTGCTCATAAATACTATCGAGTAAAGAAGCTTTTTTTTAAATTGCATTTTGCCTTTAACTTCAAAGAAAAAAGAAATAAATATAATCAGCGACATATATTAATCGATAAACTACGCATGAACCGTTATGTGTTCACAATTATTCAATACTGTCTCAATCGGAATGCATGTGAAGCCAATCATTAGCAAAGTTCCACTTTACTTTTGTGCGGAATAATTAAATGTAATCATAATATTTGAAAACGTAGGAGATCTCATATATCTTCTTGTATAAGTGGCAGCAATCTATCGATCTTGGAATTTGAAAGTATTTAAAGAAAAATTACTTGAAGGGTGTTGTCTGTTGAAAAAAATTACATTGATTCAAAATTTTTGTAGACCGTTTATTGTAATTGTCAGATAATGTGTGAGTTTTTAAAGAATTTTCCTAGATTTCCGTGTCAAGTTATTAACGATTTAAAGCGTATAAATATCCTTTATGAATTATAAATGAATGTCATTATTTACTTTTTTCGAACGGAACACCTGAAGTGGATTCCCTGTCTCCACAACACAAACAAAAATAACACAAACAAAAATATCATAAACATAAATGACTCAGACAAGAATAACTCGGAATAATAATATACATTGCATGTACTTCATTTTTAATTTATCTTCATAATCAAACTATAAGAAATTCATGAGCAGAACGATATATAATCAACGTAATTTTTTTACACTCTAATCATATATTCAAACAATTATCATCACAAATTTTCTCAGTAACACAAATAATCAATATATTGAGAAAATAGTATATTGTGCATCAAGGGCGGAAAGTTATGGTTTCCCGCCCGAGGTGCACATGCTATTTTTCAACACGCCTGCAAAGGAAAGTTCGTATTTTGCTCTTTGATGAGCGGGAGGAAAGTGAGTACTTTCCACCCGAGGGCGGGAAGTACTCACTTTCCTCCCGTTCATCAGAGAGCAAAGTACGAACTTTCCGTGCAGGTGTGTGAAAAATTAAATAACCTCACTGGTATAAATTAAACAATTCCAGTTGGATAGAGCGATTGTCGCCCCCCCCCCTCACTCCAAATATCAATCGATAATTTCCCACACTCCTTATTTATATTTGAATTCAATCAAAATGAATGCTGAAAACTCTCTTCTGTTTACCTTATATGTTCCAATTTCTTTGACTGTGTCAATTGTGATAAGTGTTTTCATTCCAATTGGTTATGCGTCATTGGAAATAATCGCATGAGATATTTTCATTTTAAAAAACAATAATTGTTCAAAAAATCAAACTTTTGTTTAACCATTCCACTCTTGAACAAGTGGGCCGTCATGCAAAAAATTGGGACAATTTTTGAAAAAAAATTGAGGTCCTGGGACTCGGTCAAATTCATTAATTTTCATGGCACATGAAAAACAGGGTTTTTCATTTTCTTATCATAATAGCGCAGAAACTATCGGATGAAAAAAACTGAAACTCTGTATTGGACTAGAGTAATATTTGATCTAACGAATGAAATTATGGCTCCACAGTCGTGCGATTTTTTTTCGCTACCATACAAGCCTCCAAAGTTTACGGACTACACTTTTGAAAAGGATAGTATGCGCATGCGTCCCAACCAACCAAATCAACTGTCGTTGAGTTTTGTGACGTTACAGCAGCATCAACAATTATTTATACGCATTAGAGACAAAAGTGCCATTTAAAAGACATAAAAAAACGATTAAGAATTAATGAGATTATCCCCCATAATGATGCAGAAGGTACACTGAGAGAAAAACAACAAAATTCTCAAACAAGTCTTATTTGTGCCAAGAAAATATTTTTTTGAAAATTATCAAAAAAGGATTTTTCTGTACCAAACATGCAGAGAGTGTGCCGAAATGAAAAATTTTCGTCGCAAAAATTGATTTAATAGTTTTAAAAAAATGGTGTGGTTATTCGCACCACTATCTCGTGTCTCGTGTCTCGTGACTCTAAAGGACCTCGTATATATCCCAATGCATCCTGACTCGTTACTCGTGTCTCGTGTCTCGTGCCTCGTGTCTCGTGTCTCGTGACTGGAAAATTGTATGGTACGGAGGATCCCAGGGCTCGTGCCTCGTATCTCGTGTCTCGTGCCTCGTGTCTCGTGTCTCGTGACTGAAAAATAGTATGGTACGGAGGATCTCCGGGCTCGTGCCTCGTATCTCCTGCCTCGTGCCTCGTGTCTCGTGTCTCGTGACTAGAAAATTGTATGGTACGGAGGATCCCCGGGCTCGTGCCTCATGTCTCGTGCCTCGTGTCTCGTGTCTGATGCCTCGTGTCTCGTGACTGGAAAATTGTATGGTACGGAGGATCCCAGGGCTCGTGCCTCGTATCTCGTCCCTCGTGTCTCGTGTCTCGTGGCTGGAAAATTGTATGGTACGGAGGATCCCAGGGCTCGTGCCTCGTATCTCGTGTCTCGTGCCTCGTGTCTCGTGTCTCGTGACTGAAAAATAGTATGGTACGGAGGATCTCCGGGCTCGTGCCTCGTATCTCCTGCCTCGTGCCTCGTGTCTCGTGTCTCGTGACTAGAAAATTGTATGGTACGGAGGATCCCCGGGCTCGTGCCTCATGTCTCGTGCCTCGTGTCTCGTGTCTGATGCCTCGTGTCTCGTGACTGGAAAATTGTATGGTACGGAGGATCCCAGGGCTCGTACCTCGTATCTCGTGTCTCGTGACTAGAAAATTGTATGGTACGGAGGATCTCCGGGCTGGTGCCTAGTATCTCGTGCCTCGTGTCTCGTGCCTCATATCTCATGTCGCGTGACTGGAAAATTGTATGGTACGGAGGATCCCAGGGCTCGTGCCTCATATCTCCTCGTGACTCGTGCCACGTGTCTCGTGACTGAAAAATAGTATGGTACGGAGGATCTCCGGGCTCGTGCCTCATATTTCCTGCCTCGTGTCTCGTATCTCGTGTCTCGTGACTAGAAAATAGTATGGTACGGAGGATCCCTGGGCTCGTGCCTCATATCTCGTATCTCGTGCCTCGTGCCTCGTGTCTCGTGACTGGAAAATTGTATGATACGCAGGATCCCCGGGCTCGTGCCGCGTGTCTCGTGTCTCTTGACTGTAAAATTGTATGGTACGGAGGATCTCCGGGCTCGTGTCTCGTGTTTCGTGTCACGTGCCCCGTGTCTCGTGGCTCGTGCCTCGTGGCTCGTGCTTCGTGTCTTCTTTCTCGTTTCTCAAATGCTCTAAGTGGTGAAGATTCTCGGAGTGCGTGGCTCGTGTCTCGTGACTCTACGGAGTGAAAGTTCTTGAACTTCGTGGCTCGTAGCTCATGATTCGTGGCTCATGCCTCGTGTCTTGTGACTCGTGTCTCGTGTCTCGAACTCTCCAAGAGGTGAAGATTCTCGGACTGCATGACTCGTGTCTCAAACTCTCCGAGAAGTGAAAGTGTCTTGAATTCTCCGACAGGTGAAAGTTCATGGACTGCGTGGCTCGTAGCTCGTATCTCGTGTCTCGTGTATCGTGTCTCGGGTCTCTTCTCTCGTCTCTTAAACACTCTAACGGGTGAATGTTCCCAACTGCGTGTCTCGTGTCACGTGCCTCGTGTCTCCTGTCTCGTGCCTCGTGCCTCGTATCTCGTGTCTCGTGACTGGAAAATTGTATGGTACGGAGGATCCCAGCGCTCATGCCTCGTATCTCGTGTCTCGTGACTGGAAAATAGTATGGTACGGAGGATCCCCGGGTTCGTGCCTCGTATCTCGTGCCTCGCGTCTCGTGTCTCGTGACTGTAAATTTGTATGGTACAGAGGATCTCCGGGCTCGTGTCTCGTGTTTCGTGCCTCGTGTCTGGTGACTGGAAAATTGTATGGTACAGAGGATCCCCGGGCTTGTGCCTCGTGACTCGTGTCTCGTGTCTCGTGTCTCGTGACTATAAAATTGTATGGTACGGAGGATCAACGGGCTCGTGTCTCATGTTTCGTGCCTCGTGTCTCGTGACTGGAAAATTGTATAGTACGGAGGATCCCAGGGCTCGTGCCTCGTGCATCGTGTCTCGTGTCTCGTGACTGTAAAATAGTATGATACGGACGATCCCCGGGCTCATGCCTCGTATGTCGTGTCTCGTGCCCCGTTTCTCGTGTCTCGTGTCTCGTGACTGGAAAATTGTATGGTACGAAGGATCCCCGGGCCTGTACCTCATGACTCGTGGCTCGTCATTGGAAAATTGTATGGTACGGAGGATCTCCAGGCTCGTGTCTCGTGTTTCGTGTCACGTGCCTCGTGACTCGTGGCTCGTGCCTCGTGTCTTCTTTCTCGTTTCACAAATGCTCTGAGTGGTGAAGGTTCTCGGAGTGCGTGGCTCGTGACCCGTGTCTCGTGTCTCGTGGCTCATGGCTGGTGTCTTAAATTCTCTCAGAGGTAAAAATTCTTGGATTGGGTGATTCGTAGCTCGTGGCCCGTGGCTAGCCCCCCAAATGGTCTAATCGGTGAAGATTCTCGGATTGCGTGGCTTGTCTCTCAAAAATTTCATGGGAAAACCTAGAGAATTCGACAGAAAATTCTATTGGATTTCTATTAAATTTTTTTTGAAAATTCTATTAGCTTCACGGCGCGTTGTTGGAATTAATCAATAGAGACTATTTCATAGAAAAAAATCAGCAAAATTTCAATTTTTTATACAAATTTTTCTATCGAG
The DNA here is from genome assembly GCF_001412515.2 of Diachasma alloeum. Classification (NCBI taxonomy): domain Eukaryota; kingdom Metazoa; phylum Arthropoda; class Insecta; order Hymenoptera; family Braconidae; genus Diachasma; species Diachasma alloeum. The sequence continues at coordinate 172,040 of NW_021680509.1, forward strand.
ACATTTTCTATAGAAATTCCTTGACATTAATTTTCATAGTTTTTTCACTCCATTTTTCTTCTTTTCATTTAAAAAAATTGGAAAATTTTAGCCAGGAAATTCCTACAGACAAAATCTCAGTAGAATAAATTGTACAGAAAAATCAAATTCTACTGATTGTTTCTATAATTTTTTTTATTAAAACTTTTTATTGGAAGAAACGCGCAAATATGCTGCTGATTTTTTCAATTATGAAAGTCGAAAGCTAATTAAAAGTTCTCTAGAAATCCAAGAGAATTTCCTGGCGAAGGCACTAAGTTTTTCTATGAAAGTTTTTCGTATGTGTCTTTTTGATCAAATTCAACTATTTCTTTTCTTTTTTAGAATATCCAGTTTTGATGATGTATTTGACTTTTGTTAGAGAGCAAAGCACCCCCCCCCCCCCCCCCCCCCCCCCCCCCCCCCCCCCCCCCC